>NW_027413940.1:0-300000 GCF_048773025.1 Camelus bactrianus | reverse complement strand
CCAACTTCCATATCCATTTTTTACGTGTTTTCTTCTTACTACTTGGTTTGAAATATATCCCAACCGTGACTTAAGCATTTTTTTCAGAAAATGCTCTAACTCTTTGAAAGTCTTTTCTGCCACTTTTGTTTTCACACATCCACGAACGGAGATAGACGCACATGCTGCTTTTAATATACATTCGTGAATATTCTCATTAATGTACCTGTAAATACATTTTACAAATGGTGTGTCAGTTCGCCACTTTACAGAAGAGAGAGGAAGAGAATCTTCCTGGGATGAGGTACAGTCTCTTGTTGTTAATGTCCTTGTGTGACTATATAAGTACCAGGGGATTCTGAGACATAAACCGGGGGTTGGTGTGAGTGTGCATTTTCACGTTTGCATCTGCTGATGAGAAATTTTGACTTATGCTTTTAACTTACAGTTTAGGATGTGATTCTGTGCTTAATGCCGTAGGACTGGATAATGCACTTGTGTTCATTTTCCAGACTCACCAAGTGAAGCCACTGTCTGAATGGGCATTCTTGTTTTCAGGGTCTTTCCCTTACAGTTCATTAGAGGATATTGAAAAGAAATTCATCCCTGGGAAAGTTAGGTGCATCTTGGTGTTGGTTCTTGTTTTAGCCGTCCTCACTTGAAATTAATTAAGTGATGTTTCATTTTTAAGGCAGCATGTTTTGTCTTCCCATTCCACCGCCTGTAACAGTGGTCTAGTTTCCTTAATGCCTTACGCTGTTTCCCACCTGCTCCTTTTACTCAGGTTGCCCTTCCCCAAAGCCCCTCCACATCTCCCCTCTGCGCTGGATCTCTCTTTTACGAAACAGTGCGGTCTTCCCAGCATTCCCTGAGATATCCACGTGCAGCGGACTCTCCTGTCATTTTTGGCGTTACTGTACCCGTTCACCTCAGTTATAGAGCTGTTGAAACTTTTCTGTGCTGATTTGTTTTCATGGATCCTGTGCCTCTGGCAGAACAGAGAGGAGAATCTGCCTTTTATTTGTACCGCCAGCTTCTCCCAGGATAGGGCTTATGTTCTGATAGCTTCGGTAAATAACTGTTGTCTACCTGACAGACTAAGCGTAGGCACATGATCTGAAGTTCGGTTCCTGATTTATCTTGTTTTGTGTTCCTAGGAAGGGGCGACTAAACCCGAAATTACAAAACTGGAGTATGCTACTGGGACTGTAGAAGTGGCTCCGCAGGAGCTGACGGATCATAAAACACTGACCTCTGTTGTTGGAGCACATGGAGCTTATTATACACTGGGTAAGTTAGTGAACGTGGCTGGCATTTCTTGTTCTCTGTGCCTAGAAACTAGTGTGCTCTGGGGGGAAGGGTATATGTAGCTCAGCAGCAGAGAGAATGCGGGCTTAGCATGCAGGGGTTCCTGGGGTCAGTATCCAGTTCCTCCAAGAAACAATTGTGATACGGGGAAGGAAGGAAGGAAGGAAGGGGCAAAGGTTTTGTTTCGCTTCAGCAGTGTCTTCGCAGGAAACCCTAATCCAGCATCCTTTTCTGTGGTTTTTAGCCGACGCGGGACCTGGCGTGGCTCCGGTGTGGCCCGGCAGCGCCCGCCCACCTGCGGCGGCCCCGGAGGCCCAGGGAAGGTGGGTTGTCATGTTCTGTTGGGCCTCTTCCTGTGAAAGGTGATTTTCCCGTTCTCCCGGCAGCCGTTCCTGGCCTCGTCTGCAGACTGTGTGTCCTGTGACGGGTCTGGCGTGGCGTGTCGCTGCCTTTTTCAGACTCAAAACTCTTGCCCAGGAACCAGTGGGCTGCTTCTCCCGCGAGCCCGTCGCCTTGGCTGGTGCCTGCAGGAGCCATGAAGGAGTGCTTAGGAGCCGGGGCCCGCAGACTTTGACTGTGGATTTCTCGAAGCAGCGTCAGGAGAGTGAGCCCTCGCTCCACACTGACTTCTCCTGGCTCGGCTGACTCCTTCCTGACCTCCTGCACCTAGGGTTGCTCCTGGGTCACTGAGACGGATTTCTGTGTCGTCGTTCCTTTGACGGGTTTCCCGGCTCAGGCCAGGTGATTCTCCTGTTTAGAATGTCCATTCAGATCCTGGTAACTGGAAAAGGGGCAAAGCCCTCCCTCCAGCTTTGTACAGTGTGCTTTGTGCAACTTGGAGTCTTCCTGGGTGTGGTAAACATCACAGCCCGACACTGTCTTTTCTCGGGAGGTAAGTGTGTCTTGGGGGCTGCCTCCAGTTGTACTCTGGGCAGAAAAGCCTGGCTCTCGGAGATGGTGCGTCTGTAGAAGGGAATAGAGGCTGGAAGGGAAAGAGCCCGCCGTGAAAATGCCTCCTTCCCTGCGGGGGAATTCCGATGCGCAGCAGAGTGCGTACGTTGTGTTTGTCCCCCACCGTGCGCCGGGTCGGGCCTGAACTGGAAGCTGTCAGAGCTGCTCGTCGGTCTCATGGCACACCGTGGAATTTTGCGCACGAGCTGGTACAGTCCCTTTGGTGTCAGGTGTGGGGTTGAGACTCCCCACGTCACTCTCCCGTAGCACGCATGTAGGGTGCGTTCCGTAGCGAACGTAAAATCCAGACGTCCCTGAGAATAGGGATGATTGTAGCGGAGCCTGCGTCCCTTCTGAGGACAGCCTTGTCCCCTCGGGAGCCCTTGGCCAGCTCCGCCGCAGGACTCCGGGATGCCCAGCTCCCCAGGGCTCTTTGCACCCAGGGCAGCCCCTGCGTGGAGGAGGAGGTCCCTTTGTGAGGAGGGGGCAGAGATGGCCTGGCAGGGTCCTGCAGGCAGAGCCCTGCAGGCAGAGCTCTGCAGGCAGAGTGTTGACACTGGTGCGGCTCTGCTTGCTCGTGTGGAGAATGAGCTCTTCACGTCCGGGCCATGTCCCTGTTCCTGGTCCCCCCCGGCAAGCTTGCGTGGAGCTGGGGAAGGTGGCGGGGAGGGCTGTCCCGCCCAGAGCGGCTGGCTGTTGGGAAGGCGCTAGTTTGCCCGTGTGCTGGAAGCTCTGTGTGCAGCCTCTCGGGCAGGAGGACCCTTGGCTTCCTCCACTTGGAGACAGCGGCGGCGGCAACGTGCGGCATCAGGGTCGTATCCCCGTGTCCCCCTGAGCGGCCCAGGCTGCAGGCAGGCCCCAGAGGGCTGGGCGGAGCGTGTGGCACCGTGCTGCTCTCTGGGCACCCGGTGGAGGGGAGGGTGCCCGGTGCCGACGGCTGCTGCGTTGGGTTACGACTCTTGTCGGTATTAGCGCTTTTGTCTTTCATCCAACCCAGCCCTCCCTTCTGTCCTGCAGGTCACCCCGTGGGCCGGAGGGCCCCAACCTTTCCGAGGACCAGACTGCGTGGCCTGCCCCGGGTGCAGCCCGTCGTCTCCCATCTGGGAACCTGCACCAGGTCACCCTTGGTGCCCAGTGCAACCTCGCCCCCCACCGCCAGCTGCTCCGCTCGGTAAGAGGAAAGCATAGTCCTCTGTTTCTTCCTTGAGTCACTGCAGAAGAAGTGCAGATCGCTCTCCGGGGCTTCCCCGTGCACGGGCGGCCGTGACTGGGCTCACGGCCTTGTCCCTCTTTTCCCTTAGCCGACGCACTTGATGGACCGCATTTTCCCCGTCCTGCCCTGGGGAGGGAGGTGTCTGTTGTAGAGGGAAAGAGGGTCCTCTGACGGAGGGCAGACGTGTCGGTTCTGCACACGGGCCTTAAACAGACACCACGTTCCGGGCTCCCTGGAGGACAAGCCCGCCCCTATCACTGTCTGCAGCGAGTGGAGCCCTGACCTTCCACAGCCGATGATCGGTTATGGAAGACACACCCGAACCCGGGGCCTGTGGTCTCTTCAGTCAAGGGTCCTGAGACCTGTCTCCCACTCGGTCTGATGTGAGACTTAGTGTGATACGGGGAAGAAAGCCTCAAAGATCTTTTGCGCTTCAGCAAACTAACATGTTTTGTAAGGCAGTGAAGCGTGAAAGAGTGTTTTGTATTTTATTTTATCTATGCCGAGAAGCTAGTTGACTCGGGGAATTACATAGGTTAGTGGTAAATAGAATGCTTGCTTAGCATGCCGAATTCCGTGTGCTCATTCCCGGTACCTCCATTTAAAAACAGAAGAAAAGAAAAAACAAAAACAAGAGCAAACTTCAAATGTTAGAAATACATAGTGCGCAAACCCAACTTCCATATCCATTTTTTACGTGTTTTCTTCTTACTACTTGGTTTGAAATATATCCCAACCGTGACTTAAGCATTTTTTTCAGAAAATGCTCTAACTCTTTGAAAGTCTTTTCTGCCACTTTTGTTTTCACACATCCACGAACGGAGATAGACGCACATGCTGCTTTTAATATACATTCGTGAATATTCTCATTAATGTACCTGTAAATACATTTTACAAATGGTGTGTCAGTTCGCCACTTTACAGAAGAGAGAGGAAGAGAATCTTCCTGGGATGAGGTACAGTCTCTTGTTGTTAATGTCCTTGTGTGACTATATAAGTACCAGGGGATTCTGAGACATAAACCGGGGGTTGGTGTGAGTGTGCATTTTCACGTTTGCATCTGCTGATGAGAAATTTTGACTTATGCTTTTAACTTACAGTTTAGGATGTGATTCTGTGCTTAATGCCGTAGGACTGGATAATGCACTTGTGTTCATTTTCCAGACTCACCAAGTGAAGCCACTGTCTGAATGGGCATTCTTGTTTTCAGGGTCTTTCCCTTACAGTTCATTAGAGGATATTGAAAAGAAATTCATCCCTGGGAAAGTTAGGTGCATCTTGGTGTTGGTTCTTGTTTTAGCCGTCCTCACTTGAAATTAATTAAGTGATGTTTCATTTTTAAGGCAGCATGTTTTGTCTTCCCATTCCACCGCCTGTAACAGTGGTCTAGTTTCCTTAATGCCTTACGCTGTTTCCCACCTGCTCCTTTTACTCAGGTTGCCCTTCCCCAAAGCCCCTCCACATCTCCCCTCTGCGCTGGATCTCTCTTTTACGAAACAGTGCGGTCTTCCCAGCATTCCCTGAGATATCCACGTGCAGCGGACTCTCCTGTCATTTTTGGCGTTACTGTACCCGTTCACCTCAGTTATAGAGCTGTTGAAACTTTTCTGTGCTGATTTGTTTTCATGGATCCTGTGCCTCTGGCAGAACAGAGAGGAGAATCTGCCTTTTATTTGTACCGCCAGCTTCTCCCAGGATAGGGCTTATGTTCTGATAGCTTCGGTAAATAACTGTTGTCTACCTGACAGACTAAGCGTAGGCACATGATCTGAAGTTCGGTTCCTGATTTATCTTGTTTTGTGTTCCTAGGAAGGGGCGACTAAACCCGAAATTACAAAACTGGAGTACGCTACTGGGACTGTAGAAGTGGCTCCGCAGGAGCTGACGGATCATAAAACACTGACCTCTGTTGTTGGAGCACACGGAGCTTATTATACACTGGGTAAGTTAGTGAACGTGGCTGGCATTTCTTGTTCTCTGTGCCTAGAAACTAGTGTGCTCTGGGGGGAAGGGTATATGTAGCTCAGCAGCAGAGAGAATGCGGGCTTAGCATGCAGGGGTTCCTGGGGTCAGTATCCAGTTCCTCCAAGAAACAATTGTGATACGGGGAAGGAAGGAAGGAAGGAAGGGGCAAAGGTTTTGTTTCGCTTCAGCAGTGTCTTCGCAGGAAACCCTAATCCAGCATCCTTTTCTGTGGTTTTTAGCCGACGCGGGACCTGGCGTGGCTCCGGTGTGGCCCGGCAGCGCCCGCCCACCTGCGGCGGCCCCGGAGGCCCAGGGAAGGTGGGTTGTCATGTTCTGTTGGGCCTCTTCCTGTGAAAGGTGATTTTCCCGTTCTCCCGGCAGCCGTTCCTGGCCTCGTCTGCAGACTGTGTGTCCTGTGACGGGTCTGGCGTGGCGTGTCGCTGCCTTTTTCAGACTCAAAACTCTTGCCCAGGAACCAGTGGGCTGCTTCTCCCGCGAGCCCGTCGCCTTGGCTGGTGCCTGCAGGAGCCATGAAGGAGTGCTTAGGAGCCGGGGCCCGCAGACTTTGACTGTGGATTTCTCGAAGCAGCGTCAGGAGAGTGAGCCCTCGCTCCACACTGACTTCTCCTGGCTCGGCTGACTCCTTCCTGACCTCCTGCACCTAGGGTTGCTCCTGGGTCACTGAGACGGATTTCTGTGTCGTCGTTCCTTTGACGGGTTTCCCGGCTCAGGCCAGGTGATTCTCCTGTTTAGAATGTCCATTCAGATCCTGGTAACTGGAAAAGGGGCAAAGCCCTCCCTCCAGCTTTGTACGGTGTGCTTTGTGCAACTTGGAGTCTTCCTGGGTGTGGTAAATATCACAGCCCGACACTGTCTTTTCTCGGGAGGTAAGTGTGTCTTGGCCGCTGCCTCCAGTTGTACTCTGGGCAGAAAAGCCTGGCTCTCGGAGATGGTGCGTCTGTAGAAGGGAATAGAGGCTGGAAGGGAAAGAGCCCGCCGTGAAAATGCCTCCTTCCCTGCGGGGGAATTCCGATGCGCAGCAGAGTGCGTACGTTGTGTTTGTCCCCCACCGTGCGCCGGGTCGGGCCTGAACTGGAAGCTGTCAGAGCTGCTCGTCGGTCTCATGGCACACCGTGGAATTTTGCGCACGAGCTGGTACAGTCCCTTTGGTGTCAGGTGTGGGGTTGAGACTCCCCACGTCACTCTCCCGTAGCACGCATGTAGGGTGCGTTCCGTAGCGAACGTAAAATCCAGACGTCCCTGAGAATAGGGATGATTGTAGCGGAGCCTGCGTCCCTTCTGAGGACAGCCTTGTCCCCTCGGGAGCCCTTGGCCAGCTCCGCCGCAGGACTCCGGGATGCCCAGCTCCCCAGGGCTCTTTGCACCCAGGGCAGCCCCTGCGTGGAGGAGGAGGTCCCTTTGTGAGGAGGGGGCAGAGATGGCCTGGCAGGGTCCTGCAGGCAGAGCCCTGCAGGCAGAGCCCTGCAGGCAGAGCCCTGCAGGCAGAGCTCTGCAGGCAGAGTGGTGACCCTGGTGCGGAGAATGAGCTCTTCACGTCCGTCCCATGTCCGTGTTCCTGGTCCCCCCCGGCAAGCTTGCGTGGAGCTGGGGAAGGTGGCAGTGAGGGCTGTCCTGCCCAGAGCGGCTGGCTGTTGGGAAGGCGCTAGTTTGCCCGTGTGCTGGAAGCTCTGTGTGCAGCCTCTCGGGCAGGAGGACCCTTGGCTTCCTCCACTTGGAGACAGCGGCGGCGGCGACGTGCGGCATCAGGGTCGTATCCCCGTGTCCCCCTGAGCGGCCCAGGCTGCAGGCAGGCCCCAGAGGGCTGGGCGGAGCGTGTGGCACCGTGCTGCTCTCTGGGCACCCGGTGGAGGGGAGGGTGCCCGGTGCCGACGGCTGCTGCGTTGGGTTACGACTCTTGTCGGTATTAGCGCTTTTGTCTTTCATCCAACCCAGCCCTCCCTTCTGTCCTGCAGGTCACCCCGTGGGCTGGAGGGCCCCAACCTTTCCGAGGACCAGACTGCGTGGCCTGCCCCGGGTGCGGCCCGTCGTCTCCCATCTGGGAACCTGCACCAGGTCACCCTTGGTGCCCAGTGCAACCTCGCCCCCCACCGCCAGCTGCTCCGCTCGGTAAGAGGAAAGCATAGTCCTCTGTTTCTTCCTTGAGTCACTGCAGAAGAAGTGCAGATCGCTCTCCGGGGCTTCCCCGTGCACGGGCGGCCGTGACTGGGCTCACGGCCTTGTCCCTCTTTTCCCTTAGCCGACGCACTTGATGGACCGCATTTTCCCCGTCCTGCCCTGGGGAGGGAGGTGTCTGTTGTAGAGGGAAAGAGGGTCCTCTGACGGAGGGCAGACGTGTCGGTTCTGCACACGGGCCTTAAACAGACACCACGTTCCGGGCTCCCTGGAGGACAAGCCCGCCCCTATCACTGTCTGCAGCGAGTGGAGCCCTGACCTTCCACAGCCGATGATCGGTTATGGAAGACACACCCGAACCCGGGGCCTGTGGTCTCTTCAGTCAAGGGTCCTGAGACCTGTCTCCCACTCGGTCTGATGTGAGACTTAGTGTTATACGGGGAAGAAAGCCTCAAAGATCTTTTGCGCTTCAGCAAACTAACATGTTTTGTAAGGCAGTGAACCGTGAAAGAGTGTTTTGTATTTTATTTTATCTATGCCGAGAAGCTAGTTGACTCGGGGAATTACATAGGTTAGTGGTAAATAGAATGCTTGCTTAGCATGCCGAATTCCGTGTGCTCATTCCCGGTACCTCCATTTAAAAACAGAAGAAAAGAAAAAACAAAAACAAGAGCAAACTTCAAATGTTAGAAATACATAGTGCGCAAACCCAACTTCCATATCCATTTTTTACGTGTTTTCTTCTTACTACTTGGTTTGAAATACATCCCAACCGTGACTTAAGCATTTTTTTCAGAAAATGCTCTAACTCTTTGAAAGTCTTTTCTGCCAATTTTGTTTTCACACATCCACGAACGGAGATAGACGCACATGCTGCTTTTAATATACATTCGTGAATATTCTCATTAATGTACCTGTAAATACATTTTACAAATGGTGTGTCAGTTCGCCACTTTACAGAAGAGAGAGGAAGAGAATCTTCCTGGGATGAGGTACAGTCTCTTGTTGTTAATGTCCTTGTGTGACTATATAAGTACCAGGGGATTCTGAGACATAAACCGGGGGTTGGTGTGAGTGTGCATTTTCACGTTTGCATCTGCTGATGAGAAATTTTGACTTATGCTTTTAACTTACAGTTTAGGATGTGATTCTGTGCTTAATGCCGTAGGACTGGATAATGCACTTGTGTTCATTTTCCAGACTCACCAAGTGAAGCCACTGTCTGAATGGGCATTCTTGTTTTCAGGGTCTTTCCCTTACAGTTCATTAGAGGATATTGAAAAGAAATTCATCCCTGGGAAAGTTAGGTGCATCTTGGTGTTGGTTCTTGTTTTAGCCGTCCTCACTTGAAATTAATTAAGTGATGTTTCATTTTTAAGGCAGCATGTTTTGTCTTCCCATTCCACCGCCTGTAACAGTGGTCTAGTTTCCTTAATGCCTTACGCTGTTTCCCACCTGCTCCTTTTACTCAGGTTGCCCTTCCCCAAAGCCCCTCCACATCTCCCCTCTGCGCTGGATCTCTCTTTTACGAAACAGTGCGGTCTTCCCAGCATTCCCTGAGATATCCACGTGCAGCGGACTCTCCTGTCATTTTTGGCGTTACTGTACCCGTTCACCTCAGTTATAGAGCTGTTGAAACTTTTCTGTGCTGATTTGTTTTCATGGATCCTGTGCCTCTGGCAGAACAGAGAGGAGAATCTGCCTTTTATTTGTACCGCCAGCTTCTCCCAGGATAGGGCTTATGTTCTGATAGCTTCGGTAAATAACTGTTGTCTACCTGACAGACTAAGCGTAGGCACATGATCTGAAGTTCGGTTCCTGATTTATCTTGTTTTGTGTTCCTAGGAAGGGGCGACTAAACCCGAAATTACAAAACTGGAGTACGCTACTGGGACTGTAGAAGTGGCTCCGCAGGAGCTGACGGATCATAAAACACTGACCTCTGTTGTTGGAGCACACGGAGCTTATTATACACTGGGTAAGTTAGTGAACGTGGCTGGCATTTCTTGTTCTCTGTGCCTAGAAACTAGTGTGCTCTGGGGGGAAGGGTATATGTAGCTCAGCAGCAGAGAGAATGCGGGCTTAGCATGCAGGGGTTCCTGGGGTCAGTATCCAGTTCCTCCAAGAAACAATTGTGATACGGGGAAGGAAGGAAGGAAGGAAGGGGCAAAGGTTTTGTTTCGCTTCAGCAGTGTCTTCGCAGGAAACCCTAATCCAGCATCCTTTTCTGTGGTTTTTAGCCGACGCGGGACCTGGCGTGGCTCCGGTGTGGCCCGGCAGCGCCCGCCCACCTGCGGCGGCCCCGGAGGCCCAGGGAAGGTGGGTTGTCATGTTCTGTTGGGCCTCTTCCTGTGAAAGGTGATTTTCCCGTTCTCCCGGCAGCCGTTCCTGGCCTCGTCTGCAGACTGTGTGTCCTGTGACGGGTCTGGCGTGGCGTGTCGCTGCCTTTTTCAGACTCAAAACTCTTGCCCAGGAACCAGTGGGCTGCTTCTCCCGCGAGCCCGTCGCCTTGGCTGGTGCCTGCAGGAGCCATGAAGGAGTGCTTAGGAGCCGGGGCCCGCAGACTTTGACTGTGGATTTCTCGAAGCAGCGTCAGGAGAGTGAGCCCTCGCTCCACACTGACTTCTCCTGGCTCGGCTGACTCCTTCCTGACCTCCTGCACCTAGGGTTGCTCCTGGGTCACTGAGACGGATTTCTGTGTCGTCGTTCCTTTGACGGGTTTCCCGGCTCAGGCCAGGTGATTCTCCTGTTTAGAATGTCCATTCAGATCCTGGTAACTGGAAAAGGGGCAAAGCCCTCCCTCCAGCTTTGTACGGTGTGCTTTGTGCAACTTGGAGTCTTCCTGGGTGTGGTAAATATCACAGCCCGACACTGTCTTTTCTCGGGAGGTAAGTGTGTCTTGGCCGCTGCCTCCAGTTGTACTCTGGGCAGAAAAGCCTGGCTCTCGGAGATGGTGCGTCTGTAGAAGGGAATAGAGGCTGGAAGGGAAAGAGCCCGCCGTGAAAATGCCTCCTTCCCTGCGGGGGAATTCCGATGCGCAGCAGAGTGCGTACGTTGTGTTTGTCCCCCACCGTGCGCCGGGTCGGGCCTGAACTGGAAGCTGTCAGAGCTGCTCGTCGGTCTCATGGCACACCGTGGAATTTTGCGCACGAGCTGGTACAGTCCCTTTGGTGTCAGGTGTGGGGTTGAGACTCCCCACGTCACTCTCCCGTAGCACGCATGTAGGGTGCGTTCCGTAGCGAACGTAAAATCCAGACGTCCCTGAGAATAGGGATGATTGTAGCGGAGCCTGCGTCCCTTCTGAGGACAGCCTTGTCCCCTCGGGAGCCCTTGGCCAGCTCCGCCGCAGGACTCCGGGATGCCCAGCTCCCCAGGGCTCTTTGCACCCAGGGCAGCCCCTGCGTGGAGGAGGAGGTCCCTTTGTGAGGAGGGGGCAGAGATGGCCTGGCAGGGTCCTGCAGGCAGAGCCCTGCAGGCAGAGCTCTGCAGGCAGAGTGTTGACACTGGTGCGGCTCTGCTTGCTCGTGTGGAGAATGAGCTCTTCACGTCCGGGCCATGTCCCTGTTCCTGGTCCCCCCCGGCAAGCTTGCGTGGAGCTGGGGAAGGTGGCGGGGAGGGCTGTCCCGCCCAGAGCGGCTGGCTGTTGGGAAGGCGCTAGTTTGCCCGTGTGCTGGAAGCTCTGTGTGCAGCCTCTCGGGCAGGAGGACCCTTGGCTTCCTCCACTTGGAGACAGCGGCGGCGGCAACGTGCGGCATCAGGGTCGTATCCCCGTGTCCCCCTGAGCGGCCCAGGCTGCAGGCAGGCCCCAGAGGGCTGGGCGGAGCGTGTGGCACCGTGCTGCTCTCTGGGCACCCGGTGGAGGGGAGGGTGCCCGGTGCCGACGGCTGCTGCGTTGGGTTACGACTCTTGTCGGTATTAGCGCTTTTGTCTTTCATCCAACCCAGCCCTCCCTTCTGTCCTGCAGGTCACCCCGTGGGCCGGAGGGCCCCAACCTTTCCGAGGACCAGACTGCGTGGCCTGCCCCGGGTGCAGCCCGTCGTCTCCCATCTGGGAACCTGCACCAGGTCACCCTTGGTGCCCAGTGCAACCTCGCCCCCCACCGCCAGCTGCTCCGCTCGGTAAGAGGAAAGCATAGTCCTCTGTTTCTTCCTTGAGTCACTGCAGAAGAAGTGCAGATCGCTCTCCGGGGCTTCCCCGTGCACGGGCGGCCGTGACTGGGCTCACGGCCTTGTCCCTCTTTTCCCTTAGCCGACGCACTTGATGGACCGCATTTTCCCCGTCCTGCCCTGGGGAGGGAGGTGTCTGTTGTAGAGGGAAAGAGGGTCCTCTGACGGAGGGCAGACGTGTCGGTTCTGCACACGGGCCTTAAACAGACACCACGTTCCGGGCTCCCTGGAGGACAAGCCCGCCCCTATCACTGTCTGCAGCGAGTGGAGCCCTGACCTTCCACAGCCGATGATCGGTTATGGAAGACACACCCGAACCCGGGGCCTGTGGTCTCTTCAGTCAAGGGTCCTGAGACCTGTCTCCCACTCGGTCTGATGTGAGACTTAGTGTGATACGGGGAAGAAAGCCTCAAAGATCTTTTGCGCTTCAGCAAACTAACATGTTTTGTAAGGCAGTGAAGCGTGAAAGAGTGTTTTGTATTTTATTTTATCTATGCCGAGAAGCTAGTTGACTCGGGGAATTACATAGGTTAGTGGTAAATAGAATGCTTGCTTAGCATGCCGAATTCCGTGTGCTCATTCCCGGTACCTCCATTTAAAAACAGAAGAAAAGAAAAAACAAAAACAAGAGCAAACTTCAAATGTTAGAAATACATAGTGCGCAAACCCAACTTCCATATCCATTTTTTACGTGTTTTCTTCTTACTACTTGGTTTGAAATATATCCCAACCGTGACTTAAGCATTTTTTTCAGAAAATGCTCTAACTCTTTGAAAGTCTTTTCTGCCACTTTTGTTTTCACACATCCACGAACGGAGATAGACGCACATGCTGCTTTTAATATACATTCGTGAATATTCTCATTAATGTACCTGTAAATACATTTTACAAATGGTGTGTCAGTTCGCCACTTTACAGAAGAGAGAGGAAGAGAATCTTCCTGGGATGAGGTACAGTCTCTTGTTGTTAATGTCCTTGTGTGACTATATAAGTACCAGGGGATTCTGAGACATAAACCGGGGGTTGGTGTGAGTGTGCATTTTCACGTTTGCATCTGCTGATGAGAAATTTTGACTTATGCTTTTAACTTACAGTTTAGGATGTGATTCTGTGCTTAATGCCGTAGGACTGGATAATGCACTTGTGTTCATTTTCCAGACTCACCAAGTGAAGCCACTGTCTGAATGGGCATTCTTGTTTTCAGGGTCTTTCCCTTACAGTTCATTAGAGGATATTGAAAAGAAATTCATCCCTGGGAAAGTTAGGTGCATCTTGGTGTTGGTTCTTGTTTTAGCCGTCCTCACTTGAAATTAATTAAGTGATGTTTCATTTTTAAGGCAGCATGTTTTGTCTTCCCATTCCACCGCCTGTAACAGTGGTCTAGTTTCCTTAATGCCTTACGCTGTTTCCCACCTGCTCCTTTTACTCAGGTTGCCCTTCCCCAAAGCCCCTCCACATCTCCCCTCTGCGCTGGATCTCTCTTTTACGAAACAGTGCGGTCTTCCCAGCATTCCCTGAGATATCCACGTGCAGCGGACTCTCCTGTCATTTTTGGCGTTACTGTACCCGTTCACCTCAGTTATAGAGCTGTTGAAACTTTTCTGTGCTGATTTGTTTTCATGGATCCTGTGCCTCTGGCAGAACAGAGAGGAGAATCTGCCTTTTATTTGTACCGCCAGCTTCTCCCAGGATAGGGCTTATGTTCTGATAGCTTCGGTAAATAACTGTTGTCTACCTGACAGACTAAGCGTAGGCACATGATCTGAAGTTCGGTTCCTGATTTATCTTGTTTTGTGTTCCTAGGAAGGGGCGACTAAACCCGAAATTACAAAACTGGAGTACGCTACTGGGACTGTAGAAGTGGCTCCGCAGGAGCTGACGGATCATAAAACACTGACCTCTGTTGTTGGAGCACACGGAGCTTATTATACACTGGGTAAGTTAGTGAACGTGGCTGGCATTTCTTGTTCTCTGTGCCTAGAAACTAGTGTGCTCTGGGGGGAAGGGTATATGTAGCTCAGCAGCAGAGAGAATGCGGGCTTAGCATGCAGGGGTTCCTGGGGTCAGTATCCAGTTCCTCCAAGAAACAATTGTGATACGGGGAAGGAAGGAAGGAAGGAAGGGGCAAAGGTTTTGTTTCGCTTCAGCAGTGTCTTCGCAGGAAACCCTAATCCAGCATCCTTTTCTGTGGTTTTTAGCCGACGCGGGACCTGGCGTGGCTCCGGTGTGGCCCGGCAGCGCCCGCCCACCTGCGGCGGCCCCGGAGGCCCAGGGAAGGTGGGTTGTCATGTTCTGTTGGGCCTCTTCCTGTGAAAGGTGATTTTCCCGTTCTCCCGGCAGCCGTTCCTGGCCTCGTCTGCAGACTGTGTGTCCTGTGACGGGTCTGGCGTGGCGTGTCGCTGCCTTTTTCAGACTCAAAACTCTTGCCCAGGAACCAGTGGGCTGCTTCTCCCGCGAGCCCGTCGCCTTGGCTGGTGCCTGCAGGAGCCATGAAGGAGTGCTTAGGAGCCGGGGCCCGCAGACTTTGACTGTGGATTTCTCGAAGCAGCGTCAGGAGAGTGAGCCCTCGCTCCACACTGACTTCTCCTGGCTCGGCTGACTCCTTCCTGACCTCCTGCACCTAGGGTTGCTCCTGGGTCACTGAGACGGATTTCTGTGTCGTCGTTCCTTTGACGGGTTTCCCGGCTCAGGCCAGGTGATTCTCCTGTTTAGAATGTCCATTCAGATCCTGGTAACTGGAAAAGGGGCAAAGCCCTCCCTCCAGCTTTGTACGGTGTGCTTTGTGCAACTTGGAGTCTTCCTGGGTGTGGTAAATATCACAGCCCGACACTGTCTTTTCTCGGGAGGTAAGTGTGTCTTGGCCGCTGCCTCCAGTTGTACTCTGGGCAGAAAAGCCTGGCTCTCGGAGATGGTGCGTCTGTAGAAGGGAATAGAGGCTGGAAGGGAAAGAGCCCGCCGTGAAAATGCCTCCTTCCCTGCGGGGGAATTCCGATGCGCAGCAGAGTGCGTACGTTGTGTTTGTCCCCCACCGTGCGCCGGGTCGGGCCTGAACTGGAAGCTGTCAGAGCTGCTCGTCGGTCTCATGGCACACCGTGGAATTTTGCGCACGAGCTGGTACAGTCCCTTTGGTGTCAGGTGTGGGGTTGAGACTCCCCACGTCACTCTCCCGTAGCACGCATGTAGGGTGCGTTCCGTAGCGAACGTAAAATCCAGACGTCCCTGAGAATAGGGATGATTGTAGCGGAGCCTGCGTCCCTTCTGAGGACAGCCTTGTCCCCTCGGGAGCCCTTGGCCAGCTCCGCCGCAGGACTCCGGGATGCCCAGCTCCCCAGGGCTCTTTGCACCCAGGGCAGCCCCTGCGTGGAGGAGGAGGTCCCTTTGTGAGGAGGGGGCAGAGATGGCCTGGCAGGGTCCTGCAGGCAGAGCCCTGCAGGCAGAGCCCTGCAGGCAGAGCCCTGCAGGCAGAGCTCTGCAGGCAGAGTGGTGACCCTGGTGCGGAGAATGAGCTCTTCACGTCCGTCCCATGTCCGTGTTCCTGGTCCCCCCCGGCAAGCTTGCGTGGAGCTGGGGAAGGTGGCAGTGAGGGCTGTCCTGCCCAGAGCGGCTGGCTGTTGGGAAGGCGCTAGTTTGCCCGTGTGCTGGAAGCTCTGTGTGCAGCCTCTCGGGCAGGAGGACCCTTGGCTTCCTCCACTTGGAGACAGCGGCGGCGGCGACGTGCGGCATCAGGGTCGTATCCCCGTGTCCCCCTGAGCGGCCCAGGCTGCAGGCAGGCCCCAGAGGGCTGGGCGGAGCGTGTGGCACCGTGCTGCTCTCTGGGCACCCGGTGGAGGGGAGGGTGCCCGGTGCCGACGGCTGCTGCGTTGGGTTACGACTCTTGTCGGTATTAGCGCTTTTGTCTTTCATCCAACCCAGCCCTCCCTTCTGTCCTGCAGGTCACCCCGTGGGCTGGAGGGCCCCAACCTTTCCGAGGACCAGACTGCGTGGCCTGCCCCGGGTGCGGCCCGTCGTCTCCCATCTGGGAACCTGCACCAGGTCACCCTTGGTGCCCAGTGCAACCTCGCCCCCCACCGCCAGCTGCTCCGCTCGGTAAGAGGAAAGCATAGTCCTCTGTTTCTTCCTTGAGTCACTGCAGAAGAAGTGCAGATCGCTCTCCGGGGCTTCCCCGTGCACGGGCGGCCGTGACTGGGCTCACGGCCTTGTCCCTCTTTTCCCTTAGCCGACGCACTTGATGGACCGCATTTTCCCCGTCCTGCCCTGGGGAGGGAGGTGTCTGTTGTAGAGGGAAAGAGGGTCCTCTGACGGAGGGCAGACGTGTCGGTTCTGCACACGGGCCTTAAACAGACACCACGTTCCGGGCTCCCTGGAGGACAAGCCCGCCCCTATCACTGTCTGCAGCGATTGGAGCCCTGACCTTCCACAGCCGATGATCGGTTATGGAAGACACACCCGAACCCGGGGCCTGTGGTCTCTTCAGTCAAGGGTCCTGAGACCTGTCTCCCACTCGGTCTGATGTGAGACTTAGTGTTATACGGGGAAGAAAGCCTCAAAGATCTTTTGCGCTTCAGCAAACTAACATGTTTTGTAAGGCAGTGAACCGTGAAAGAGTGTTTTGTATTTTATTTTATCTATGCCGAGAAGCTAGTTGACTCGGGGAATTACATAGGTTAGTGGTAAATAGAATGCTTGCTTAGCATGCCGAATTCCGTGTGCTCATTCCCGGTACCTCCATTTAAAAACAGAAGAAAAGAAAAAACAAAAACAAGAGCAAACTTCAAATGTTAGAAATACATAGTGCGCAAACCCAACTTCCATATCCATTTTTTACGTGTTTTCTTCTTACTACTTGGTTTGAAATACATCCCAACCGTGACTTAAGCATTTTTTTCAGAAAATGCTCTAACTCTTTGAAAGTCTTTTCTGCCAATTTTGTTTTCACACATCCACGAACGGAGATAGACGCACATGCTGCTTTTAATATACATTCGTGAATATTCTCATTAATGTACCTGTAAATACATTTTACAAATGGTGTGTCAGTTCGCCACTTTACAGAAGAGAGAGGAAGAGAATCTTCCTGGGATGAGGTACAGTCTCTTGTTGTTAATGTCCTTGTGTGACTATATAAGTACCAGGGGATTCTGAGACATAAACCGGGGGTTGGTGTGAGTGTGCATTTTCACGTTTGCATCTGCTGATGAGAAATTTTGACTTATGCTTTTAACTTACAGTTTAGGATGTGATTCTGTGCTTAATGCCGTAGGACTGGATAATGCACTTGTGTTCATTTTCCAGACTCACCAAGTGAAGCCACTGTCTGAATGGGCATTCTTGTTTTCAGGGTCTTTCCCTTATAGTTCATTAGAGGATATTGAAAAGAAATTCATCCCTGGGAAAGTTAGGTGCATCTTGGTGTTGGTTCTTGTTTTAGCCGTCCTCACTTGAAATTAATTAAGTGATGTTTCATTTTTAAGGCAGCATGTTTTGTCTTCCCATTCCACCGCCTGTAACAGTGGTCTAGTTTCCTTAATGCCTTACGCTGTTTCCCACCTGCTCCTTTTACTCAGGTTGCCCTTCCCCAAAGCCCCTCCACATCTCCCCTCTGCGCTGGATCTCTCTTTTACGAAACAGTGCGGTCTTCCCAGCATTCCCTGAGATATCCACGTGCAGCGGACTCTCCTGTCATTTTTGGCGTTACTGTACCCGTTCACCTCATTTATAGAGCTGTTGAAACTTTTCTGTGCTGATTTGTTTTCATGGATCCTGTGCCTCTGGCAGAACAGAGAGGAGAATCTGCCTTTTATTTGTACCGCCAGCTTCTCCCAGGATAGGGCTTATGTTCTGATAGCTTCGGTAAATAACTGTTGTCTACCTGACAGACTAAGCGTAGGCACATGATCTGAAGTTCGGTTCCTGATTTATCTTGTTTTGTGTTCCTAGGAAGGGGCGACTAAACCCGAAATTACAAAACTGGAGTACGCTACTGGGACTGTAGAAGTGGCTCCGCAGGAGCTGACGGATCATAAAACACTGACCTCTGTTGTTGGAGCACACGGAGCTTATTATACACTGGGTAAGTTAGTGAACGTGGCTGGCATTTCTTGTTCTCTGTGCCTAGAAACTAGTGTGCTCTGGGGGGAAGGGTATATGTAGCTCAGCAGCAGAGAGAATGCGGGCTTAGCATGCAGGGGTTCCTGGGGTCAGTATCCAGTTCCTCCAAGAAACAATTGTGATACGGGGAAGGAAGGAAGGAAGGAAGGGGCAAAGGTTTTGTTTCGCTTCAGCAGTGTCTTCGCAGGAAACCCTAATCCTGCATCCTTTTCTGTGGTTTTTAGCCGACGCGGGACCTGGCATGGCTCCGGTGTGGCCCGGCAGCGCCCGCCCACCTGCGGCGGCCCCGGAGGCCCAGGGAAGTGGGGTTGTCATGTTCTGTTGGGCCTCTTCCTGTGAAAGGTGATTTTCCCGTTCTCCCGGCAGCCGTTCCTGGCCTTGTCTGCAGACTGTGTGTCCTGTGACGGGTCTGGCGTGGCGTGTCGCTGCCTTTTTCAGACTCAAAACTCTTGCCCAGGAACCAGTGGGCTGCTTCTCCCGCGAGCCCGTCGCCTTGGCTGGTGCCTGCAGGAGCCATGAAGGAGTGCTTAGGAGCCGGGGCCCGCAGACTTTGACTGTGGATTCCTCGAAGCAGCGTCAGGAGAGTGAGCCCTCGCTCCACACTGACTTCTCCTGGCTCGGCTGACTCCTTCCTGACCTCCTGCACCTAGGGTTGCTCCTGGGTCACTGAGACGGATTTCTGTGTCGTCGTTCCTTTGACGGGTTTCCCGGCTCAGGCCAGGTGATTCTCCTGTTTAGAATGTCCATTCAGATCCTGGTAACTGGAAAAGAGGCAACGCCCTCCCTCCAGCTTTGTACGGTGTGCTTTGTGCAACTTGGAGTCTTCCTGGGTGTGGTAAACATCACAGCCCGACACTGTCTTTTCTCAGGAGGTAAGTGTGTCTTGGCCGCTGCCTCCAGTTGTACTCTGGGCAGAAAAGCCTGGCTCTCGGAGATGGTGCGTCTGTAGAAGGGAATAGAGGCTGGAAGGGAAAGAGCCCGCCGTGAAAATGCCTCCTTCCCTGCGGGGGAATTCCTATGCGCACCAGAGTGCGTAAATTGTGTTTGTCCCCCACCGTGCGCCGGGTCGGGCCTGCCCTGGAAGCTGTCAGAGCTGCTCGTCGGTCACATGGCACACCGTGGAATTTTGCGCACGAGCTTGTACAGTCCCTTTGGTGTCAGGTGTGGGGTTGAGACTCCCCACGTCACTCTCCCGTAGCACGCATGTAGGGTGCGTTCCGTAGCGAACGTAAAATCCAGACGTCCCTGAGAATAGGGATGATTGTAGCGGAGCCTGCGTCCCTTCTGAGGACAGCCTTGTCCCCTCGGGAGCCCTTGGCCAGCTCCGCCGCAGGACTCCGGGATGCCCAGCTCCCCAGGGCTCTTTGCACCCAGGGCAGCCCCTGCGTGGAGGAGGAGGTCCCTTTGTGAGGAGGGGGCAGAGAGGGCCTGGCAGGGTCCTGCAGGCAGAGCCCTGCAGGCAGAGCTCTGCAGGCAGAGTGGTGACCCTGGTGCGGCTCTGCTTGCTCGTGTGGAGAATGAGCTCTTCACGTCCGTCCCATGTCCGTGTTCCTGGTCCCCCCCGGCAAGCTTGCATGGAGCTGGGGAAGGTGGCGGGGAGGGCTGTCCCGCCCAGAGCGGCTGGCTGTTGGGAAGGCGCTAGTTTGCCCGTGTGCTGGAAGCTCTGTGTGCAGCCTCTCGGGCAGGAGGACCCTTGGCTTCCTCCACTTGGAGACAGCGGCGGAGGCGACGTGCGGCATCAGGGTCGTATCCCCGTGTCCCCCTGAGCGGCCCAGGCTGCAGGCAGGCCCCAGAGGGCTGGGCGGAGCGTGTGGCCCCGTGCTGCTCTCTGGGCACCCGGTGGAGGGGAGGGTGCCCGGTGCCGACGGCTGCTGCGTTGGGTTACGACTCTTGTCGGTATTAGCGCTTTTGTCTTTCATCCAACCCAGCCCTCCCTTCTGTCCTGCAGGTCACCCCGTGGGCCGGAGGGCCCCAACCTTTCCGAGGACCAGACTGCGTGGCCTGCCCCGGGTGCGGCCCGTCGTCTCCCATCTGGGAACCTGCACCAGGTCACCCTTGGTGCCCAGTGCAACCTCGCCCCCCACCGCCAGCTGCTCCGCTCGGTAAGAGGAAAGCATAGTCCTCTGTTTCTTCCTTGAGTCGCTGCAGAAGAAGTGCAGATCGCTCTCCGGGGCTTCCCCGTGCACGGGCGGCCGTGACTGGGCTCACGGCCTTGTCCCACTGGTCCCTTAGCAGTCGCACTTGATGGACCGCATTTTCCCCGTCCTACCCTGGGGAGGGAGGTGTCTGTTGTAGAGGGAAAGAGGGTCCTCTGACGGAGGGCAGACGTGTCGGTTCTGCACACGGGCCTTAAACAGACACCACGTTCCGGGCTCCCTGGAGGACAAGCCCGCCCCTATCACTGTCTGCAGCGAGTGGAGCCCTGACCTTCCACAGCCGATGATCGGTTATGGAAGACACACCCGAACCCGGGGCCTGTGGTCTCTTCAGTCAAGGGTCCTGAGACCTGTCTCCCACTCGGTCTGATGTGAGACTTAGTGTGATACGGGGAAGAAAGCCTCAAAGATCTTTTGCGCTTCAGCAAACTAACATGTTTTGTAAGGCAGTGAACCGTGAAAGAGTGTTTTGTATTTTATTTTATCTATGCCGAGAAGCTAGTTGACTCGGGGAATTACATAGGTTAGTGGTAAATAGAATGCTTGCTTAGCATGCCGAATTCCGTGTGCTCATTCCCGGTACCTCCATTTAAAAACAGAAGAAAAGAAAAAACAAAAACAAGAGCAAACTTCAAATGTTAGAAATACATAGTGCGCAAACCCAACTTCCATATCCATTTTTTACGTGTTTTCTTCTTACTACTTGGTTTGAAATATATCCCAACCGTGACTTAAGCATTTTTTTCAGAAAATGCTCTAACTCTTTGAAAGTCTTTTCTGCCACTTTTGTTTTCACACATCCACGAACGGAGATAGACGCACATGCTGCTTTTAATATACATTCGTGAATATTCTCATTAATGTACCTGTAAATACATTTTACAAATGGTGTGTCAGTTCGCCACTTTACAGAAGAGAGAGGAAGAGAATCTTCCTGGGATGAGGTACAGTCTCTTGTTGTTAATGTCCTTGTGTGACTATATAAGTACCAGGGGATTCTGAGACATAAACCGGGGGTTGGTGTGAGTGTGCATTTTCACGTTTGCATCTGCTGATGAGAAATTTTGACTTATGCTTTTAACTTACAGTTTAGGATGTGATTCTGTGCTTAATGCCGTAGGACTGGATAATGCACTTGTGTTCATTTTCCAGACTCACCAAGTGAAGCCACTGTCTGAATGGGCATTCTTGTTTTCAGGGTCTTTCCCTTACAGTTCATTAGAGGATATTGAAAAGAAATTCATCCCTGGGAAAGTTAGGTGCATCTTGGTGTTGGTTCTTGTTTTAGCCGTCCTCACTTGAAATTAATTAAGTGATGTTTCATTTCCAAGGCAGCATGTTTTGTCTTCCCATTCCACCGCCTGTAACAGTGGTCTAGTTTCCTTAATGCCTTACGCTGTTTCCCACCTGCTCCTTTTACTCAGGTTGCCCTTCCCCAAAGCCCCTCCACATCTCCCCTCTGCGCTGGATCTCTCTTTTACGAAACAGTGCGGTCTTCCCAGCATTCCCTGAGATATCCACGTGCAGCGGACTCTCCTGTCATTTTTGGCGTTACTGTACCCGTTCACCTCAGTTATAGAGCTGTTGAAACTTTTCTGTGCTGATTTGTTTTCATGGATCCTGTGCCTCTGGCAGAACAGAGAGGAGAATCTGCCTTTTATTTGTACCGCCAGCTTCTCCCAGGATAGGGCTTATGTTCTGATAGCTTCGGTAAATAACTGTTGTCTACCTGACAGACTAAGCGTAGGCACGCGATCTGAAGTTCGGTTCCTGATTTATCTTGTTTTGTGTTCCTAGGAATGGGCGACTAAACCCGAAATTACAAAACTGGAGTACGCTACTGGGACTGTAGAAGTGGCTCCGCAGGAGCTGACGGATCATAAAACACTGACCTCTGTTGTTGGAGCACACGGAGCTTATTATACACTGGGTAAGTTAGTGAACGTGGCTGGCATTTCTTGTTCTCTGTGCCTAGAAACTAGTGTGCTCTGGGGGGAAGGGTATATGTAGCTCAGCAGCAGAGAGAATGCGGGCTTAGCATGCAGGGGTTCCTGGGGTCAGTATCCAGTTCCTCCAAGAAACAATTGTGATACGGGGAAGGAAGGAAGGAAGGAAGGGGCAAAGGTTTTGTTTCGCTTCAGCAGTGTCTTCGCAGGAAACCCTAATCCTGCATCCTTTTCTGTGGTTTTTAGCCGACGCGGGACCTGGCGTGGCTCCGGTGTGGCCCGGCAGCGCCCGCCCACCTGCGGCGGCCCCGGAGGCCCAGGGAAGGTGGGTTGTCATGTTCTGTTGTGCCTCTTCCTGTGAAAGGTGATTTTCCCGTTCTCCCGGCAGCCGTTCCTGGCCTCGTCTGCAGACTGTGTGTCCTGTGACGGGTCTGGCGTGGCGTGTCGCTGCCTTTTTCAGACTCAAAACTCTTGCCCAGGAACCAGTGGGCTGCTTCTCCCGCGAGCCCGTCGCCTTGGCTGGTGCCTGCAGGAGCCATGAAGGAGTGCTTAGGAGCCGGGGCCCGCAGACTTTGACTGTGGATTTCTCGAAGCAGCGTCAGGAGAGTGAGCCCTCGCTCCACACTGACTTCTCCTGGCTCGGCTGACTCCTTCCTGACCTCCTGCACCTAGGGTTGCTCCTGGGTCACTGAGACGGATTTCTGTGTCGTCGTTCCTTTGACGGGTTTCCCGGCTCAGGCCAGGTGATTCTCCTGTTTAGAATGTCCATTCAGATCCTGGTAACTGGAAAAGGGGCAAAGCCCTCCCTCCAGCTTTGTACAGTGTGCTTTGTGCAACTTGGAGTCTTCCTGGGTGTGGTAAACATCACAGCCCGACACTGTCTTTTCTCGGGAGGTAAGTGTGTCTTGGCCGCTGCCTCCAGTTGTACTCTGGGCAGAAAAGCCTGGCTCTCGGAGATGGTGCGTCTGTAGAAGGGAATAGAGGCTGGAAGGGAAAGAGCCCGCCGTGAAAATGCCTCCTTCCCTGCGGGGGAATTCCGATGCGCAGCAGAGTGCGTACGTTGTGTTTGTCCCCCACCGTGCGCCGGGTCGGGCCTGCCCTGGAAGCTGTCAGAGCTGCTCGTCGGTCTCATGGCACACCGTGGAATTTTGCGCACGAGCTGGTACAGTCCCTTTGGTGTCAGGTGTGGGGTTGAGACTCCCCACGTCACTCTCCCGTAGCACGCATGTAGGGTGTGTTCCGTAGCGAATGTAAAATCCAGACGTCCCTGAGAATAGGGATGATTGTAGCGGAGCCTGCGTCCCTTCTGAGGACAGCCTTGTCCCCTCGGGAGCCCTTGGCCAGCTCCGCCGCAGGACTCCGGGATGCCCAGCTCCCCAGGGCTCTTTGCACCCAGGGCAGCCCCTGCGTGGAGGAGGAGGTCCCTTTGTGAGGAGGGGGCAGAGAGGGCCTGGCAGGGTCCTGCAGGCAGAGCCCTGCAGGCAGAGCCCTGCAGGCAGAGCTCTGCAGGCAGAGTGGTGACCCTGGTGCGGCTCTGCTTGCTCGTGTGGAGAATGAGCTCTTCACGTCCGTCCCATGTCCGTGTTCCTGGTCCCCCCCGGCAAGCTTGCATGGAGCTGGGGAAGGTGGCGGGGAGGGCTGTCCCGCCCAGAGCGGCTGGCTGTTGGGAAGGCGCTAGTTTGCCCGTGTGCTGGAAGCTCTGTGTGCAGCCTCTCGGGCAGGAGGACCCTTGGCTTCCTCCACTTGGAGACAGCGGCGGCGGCGACGTGCGGCATCAGGGTCGTATCCCCGTGTCCCCCTGAGCGGCCCAGGCTGCAGGCAGGCCCCAGAGGGCTGGGCGGAGCGTGTGGCACCGTGCTGCTCTCTGGGCACCCGGTGGAGGGGAGGGTGCCCGGTGCCGACGGCTGCTGCGTTGGGTTACGACTCTTGTCGGTATTAGCGCTTTTGTCTTTCATCCAACCCAGCCCTCCCTTCTGTCCTGCAGGTCACCCCGTGGGCCGGAGGGCCCCAACCTTTCCGAGGACCAGACTGCGTGGCCTGCCCCGGGTGCGGCCCGTCGTCTCCCATCTGGGAACCTGCACCAGGTCACCCTTGGTGCCCAGTGCAACCTCGCCCCCCACCGCCAGCTGCTCCGCTCGGTAAGAGGAAAGCATAGTCCTCTGTTTCTTCCTTGAGTCGCTGCAGAAGAAGTGCAGATCGCTCTCCGGGGCTTCCCCGTGCACGGGCGGCCGTGACTGGGCTCACGGCCTTGTCCCACTGGTCCCTTAGCAGTCGCACTTGATGGACCGCATTTTCCCCGTCCTACCCTGGGGAGGGAGGTGTCTGTTTTAGAGGGAAAGAGGGTCCTCTGATGGAGGGCAGACGTGTCGGTTCTGCACACGGGCCTTAAACAGACACCACGTTCCGGGCTCCCTGGAGGACAAGCCCGTCACTGTCACTGTCTGCAGCGAGTGGATCCCTGAGCTTCCACAGCCGATGATCGGTTATGGAAGACACACCCGAACCCGGGGCCTGTGGTCTCTTCAGTCAAGGGTCCTGAGACCTGTCTCCCACTCGGTCTGATGTGAGACTTAGTGTGATACGGCAAAAAGGCCTCAAAATCTTTTGCGCTTCAGCAAACTTACATGTTTTGTAAGGCAGTGAACCGTGAAAGAGTGTTTTGTATCCTATTTTATCTATGCCGAGAAGCTAGTTGACTCGGGGAATTACATAGGTTAGTGGTAAGTAGAATGCTTGCTTAGCATGCCGAATTCCGTGTGCTCATTCCCGGTACCTCCATTTAAAAACAGAAGAAAAGAAAAAACAAAAACAAGAGCAAACTTCAAATGTTAGAAATATATAGTGCGCAAACCCAACTTCCATATCCATTCTTATTACGTGTTTTCTTCTTACTACGTGGTTTGAAATATATCCCAACCGTGACTTAAACATTTTTTTCAGAAAATGCTCTAACTCTTTGAAAGTCTTTTCTGCCACTTTTGTTTTGACACATCCATGAACGCAGATAGACGCACATGGTGATTTTAATATACATTAGTGAATATTCTCATTAATGTACCTGTAACTACATTTTACAGATGGTGTGTCAGTGCGACACTTTACAGAAGAGAGAGGAAGAGAATCTTCCTGGGATGAGGTACAGACTCTTGTTGTTAAAGTCCTTGTGTGACTATATATGTACCAGGGGATTCTGAGACATAAACCGTGGTTTGGTGTGAGTGTGCATCTTCAAGTTTGCATCTGCTGATGAGAATTTTTGACTTATGCTTTTAACTTACAGTTTAGGATGTGATTCTGTGCTTAATGCCGTAGAACTGGATAATGCACTTGTGTTCATTTTCCAGACTCACCTAGTGAAGCCAGTGTCTGAATGGGCATTCTTGTTTTCAGGGTCTTTCCCTTACAGTTCATTAGAGGATATTAAAAAGAAATTCATTCCTGGGAAAGTTAGGTGCATCTTGGTGTTGGTTCTTGTTTTAGCCGTCCTCACTTGAAATTAATTAATTGATGTTTCATTTTCAAGGCACCATGTTTTGTCTTCAAATTCCACCGCCAGTAACGGTTGTCTAGTTTCCTTAAAGCCTTACGCTGTTTCCCACGGGCTTTTTTACTCAGGCTGCCCTTCCCCAAAGCCCCTCCACATCCCCCCTCTGCACTGGATCTTTCTTTTACGAAACAGTGCGGTCTTCCCAGCATTCCCTGAGATATCCACGTGCAGCGGACTCTTCTGTCCTTTGTGGCGTTACTGTACCCGTTCACCATATTTGTAGAACTGTTGAAATTTTTCTGTGCTGATTCGTTTTCATGGATCCTGTGCCTCTGGCAGAACAGAGAGGAGAATCTGCCTTTTATTTGTACCGCCAGCTTCTCCCAGGATAGGGCTTATGTTCTGATAGCTTCGGTAAATAACTGTTGTCTACCTGACAGACTAAGCGTAGGCACATGATCTGAAGTTCGGTTCCTGATTTATCTTGTTTTGTGTTCCTAGGAAGGGGCGACTAAACCCGAAATTACAAAACTGGAGTACGCTACTGGGACTGTAGAAGTGGCTCCGCAGGAGCTGACGGATCATAAAACACTGACCTCTGTTGTTGGAGCACACGGAGCTTATTATACACTGGGTAAGTTAGTGAACGTGGCTGGCATTTCTTGTTCTCTGTGCCTAGAAACTAGTGTGCTCTGGGGGGAAGGGTATATGTAGCTCAGCAGCAGAGAGAATGCGGGCTTAGCATGCAGGGGTTCCTGGGGTCAGTATCCAGTTCCTCCAAGAAACAATTGTGATACGGGGAAGGAAGGAAGGAAGGAAGGGGCAAAGGTTTTGTTTCGCTTCAGCAGTGTCTTCGCAGGAAACCCTAATCCTGCATCCTTTTCTGTGGTTTTTAGCCGACGCGGGACCTGGCGTGGCTCCGGTGTGGCCCGGCAGCGCCCGCCCACCTGCGGCAGCCCCGGAGGCCCAGGGAAGTGGGGTTGTCATGTTCTGTTGGGCCTCTTCCTGTGAAAGGTGATTTTCCCGTTCTCCCGGCAGCCGTTCCTGGCCTCGTCTGCAGACTGTGTGTCCTGTGACGGGTCTGGCGTGGCGTGTCGCTGCCTTTTTCAGACTCAAAACTCTTGCCCAGGAACCAGTGGGCTGCTTCTCCCGCGAGCCCGTCGCCTTGGCTGGTGCCTGCAGGAGCCATGAAGGAGTGCTTAGGAGCCGGGGCCCGCAGACTTTGACTGTGGATTTCTCGAAGCAGCGTCAGGAGAGTGAGCCCTCGCTCCACACTGACTTCTCCTGGCTCGGCTGACTCCTTCCTGACCTCCTGCACCTAGGGTTGCTCCTGGGTCACTGAGACGGATTTCTGTGTCGTCGTTCCTTTGACGGGTTTCCCGGCTCAGGCCAGGTGATTCTCCTGTTTAGAATGTCCATTCAGATCCTGGTAACTGGAAAAGGGGCAAAGCCCTCCCTCCAGCTTTGTACAGTGTGCTTTGTGCAACTTGGAGTCTTCCTGGGTGTGGTAAACATCACAGCCCGACACTGTCTTTTCTCGGGAGGTAAGTGTGTCTTGGCCGCTGCCTCCAGTTGTACTCTGGGCAGAAAAGCCTGGCTCTCGGAGATGGTGCGTCTGTAGAAGGGAATAGAGGCTGGAAGGGAAAGAGCCCGCCGTGAAAATGCCTCCTTCCCTGCGGGGGAATTCCGATGCGCAGCAGAGTGCGTACGTTGTGTTTGTCCCCCACCGTGCGCCGGGTCGGGCCTGCCCTGGAAGCTGTCAGAGCTGCTCGTCGGTCTCATGGCACACCGTGGAATTTTGCGCACGAGCTGGTACAGTCCCTTTGGTGTCAGGTGTGGGGTTGAGACTCCCCACGTCACTCTCCCGTAGCACGCATGTAGGGTGTGTTCCGTAGCGAACGTAAAATCCAGACGTCCCTGAGAATAGGGATGATTGTAGCGGAGCCTGCGTCCCTTCTGAGGACAGCCTTGTCCCCTCGGGAGCCCTTGGCCAGCTCCGCCGCAGGACTCCGGGGTGCCCAGCTCCCCAGGGCTCTTTGCACCCAGGGCAGCCCCTGCGTGGAGGAGGAGGTCCCTTTGTGAGGAGGGGGCAGAGAGGGCCTGGCAGGGTCCTGCAGGCAGAGCCCTGCAGGCAGAGCCCTGCAGGCAGAGCTCTGCAGGCAGAGTGGTGACCCTGGTGCGGCTCTGCTTGCTCGTGTGGAGAATGAGCTCTTCACGTCGGTCCCGTGTCTGTGTTCCTGGTCCGCGCCGGGCAAGCTTGCATGGAGCTGGGGAAGGTGGCGTGGGGGGCCGTCCCGCCCAGAGCGGCTGGCTGTTGGGAAGGCGCTAGTTTGCCCGTGTGCTGGAAGCTCTGTGTGCAGCCTCTCGGGCAGGAGGCCCTTTGGCTTCCTCCACTTGGAGACAGCGGTGGCGGTGACGTGCGGCTTCAGGGTCGTATCCCCGTGTCCCCCTGTGCGGCCCAGGCTGCAGGCAGGCCCCAGAGGGCTGGGCGGAGCGTGTGGCACCGTGCTGCTCTCTGGGCACCCGGTGGAGGGGAGGGTGCCCGGTGCCGACGTCTGCTGCGTTGGGTTTCGTCTCTTGTCGGTGTTGGCGCTTTTGTCTGTCATCCAACCCAGCCCTCCCTTCTGTCCTGCTTGTCACCCCGTGGGCCGGAGGGCCCCAACCTTTCCGAGGACCAGCCTGCGTGGCCTGCCCCTTGTTCGGGCCGTCGTCGCCCAGCTGGGCACCTGCACCTTGTCCCCCTTGTTGCCCTGTGCAACCTCGCCCCACACCGCCAGCTGCTCCGCTCGGTAAGAGGAAAGCATAGTCCTCTGTTTCTTCCTGGAGTCACTGCAGAAGAAGGGCAGATCGCTCTCCGGGGCTTCCCCGTGCACGGGCGGCCGTGATTGGGCTCACGGCCGTGTACCTCTGGTCCCTTAGCAGACGCACTTGATGGACCGCGTCTTCCACGTCCTGCCCTGGGGAGGGAGGTGTCTGTTGTAGAGGGAAAGAGGGTCCTCTGACAGAGGGCAGACGTGTCGGTTCTGAACACGGGCCTTCAACAGACATCATGTTCCAGGCTCCCTGGAGGACAAGCCCGCCCCTGTCACTGCCTGCAGCGAGTGGAGCCCTGGCTTCCACAGCCGATGATCGGTTATGGAAGACACACCCGAACCATGGGCCTGTGGTCTCTTCAGTCAAGGGTCCTGAGACCTGTCTCCCACTCGGTGTGATATGAGAGCGATTGTCATATGGGAAAGAAGGCTCAAATTTTTGTTTTCCTTTAATATTGTCTGCTCTGATTAGCCTAATCCTCCATCCTTTCTGTGTTTTTTTTCCGATTCAGAACCTCGTGTGTCTCCTGTGTTCAACGGTAACTCCCACCATCCTGAGGCGACCACGGAGTCCTAGATAAATTGGGAGGTCTTTTTCGGTGAATGTATTTCTGGGATATTTATTCTTTTTGTTTTTCCAGCAGCCTCTTGTGGCCTCGTCTTCAGACTGTTTGTTCTGTTATGAGTCTGTCATTTCTTTTTGTTTTCAAATTCAAACTCTTGCCCAGTTTCCATTGGCTTTTCCTCTCCCCCTATCACCTTGAGTGTTACTTGCAGAAGCCATCAGCGAGGGAGTGCATGAGGGCTGAAGACCTCAGGTTTTGACTGTGTTTTTCTTAAAATAGCATAAGAATGGTGAGCCCTTGCTCCATACTGACTTCTCCTGTCTTGGTTAACTCCTTTTTTCCTTCTTCTCTTGGAATTGCTCCTGTTTCACTGAGACCGGTTCCTGTTGTCATTCTTTGAATGGTTTCCTGGCTCAATCTGTGGGATTCTCCTTTGTATAATGCCCATTCTATTCCTTGCAACTGAAAACTGATCTAAGCCACCCCTCCAGCCTTACACCGTAGTGTTTGTGCAACTTTGATTCTTCCTGGGTGTGGTAATATGACAGGCCATCACTGTCTCTTCTGGGGTGGTAAAGGTGCCTTCCCCTCTGCCTCCAGTTGTACTCTTGGGCAGAAAAGCCTGACTCTCAGAGATGGTGCATTTGTAGTAGGGAATTGAGGCTAGAAGGGCAAGTGCCCGCCATGAAAATGCCTACTTCCCTGCAGGACCTATTTGCACCACAGTCCTGGCATCATGTTCTCCATCCCGCGGTGGGTCGGTTCTGCCCTGGAAGCTGTCACAGCTTCTTCTCTGTCTCATCACACACCGTGGGATTTTCCGCATGAGCTAAAATCCCGTTGGTGTTATTTGCAGGATTGAGACTTCCCCCTTCCCTTTCCCATATGACAAACGTAGTGTGCTTTTCCTAGCGAACTTAAAATCCAGACATCCCTGCGAATAAGGATGATTGTAGCGGAGACTGACTCCCTTCAGAGGACAGCCTTGTCCCCTCAGAAGCACTTTGCCAGCTCCCCCACAGGACTGCGGGATGCCCAGCTCCTCAGAGCTCATTGCACCCAGGGGAAGCTCCTGCTGGCAGAGGAGGGCCCTTTGTGATCAGGGAGTAGAGAGGGTCTGGCAGGGTCCTGCAGATAGAGCAAGTACCCAGGTGCGGCTCTGATTCTATGTGGAAAACCAGGCCTTCACTTCCTTTCTTTCTCTGTGTTTCTGGTTCATGCAGACCATGCTTCTGTGGAGCTGGGGAAGGTGTCAGGGTGGGTTGTCCTGCACAGAGAGGCTTCCTGTTTGGGAGGTCCTACTTTATCAATTTGCTGGAACCTCTGTACATCATCTCAGGCAGGACTCTCACCTTCCTCCACTTACAGACACCGGCGGTGTCATGTGGCAACAGTGTTTTATCCCCAAGGTCGAGTGTGTGGCCCTGTGCTGCTGTCTGGGCACCCGGTGGAGGGGAGGGTGCCCGGTGCTGACAGCTGCTGCATTGGGTTTCAGGTTCTGTAGGTGTTGTTCCTTTTGTCTGTCATCCAACACAGCTCTCTCTTCTGTTCTGCAGGTCACTGTGGATTCCCGATGTCCCGGTACTTGTGCAGGACCACTTGGTGTGCCTCACCCGATGGGACACCCAGCGTCACTTCTCAGAGGCTATTCATCACTGCCACCCCCACCTCTGTTGTGGCCTATGCAGTCTCACCCACCACCACCACCACCACCACCAGTTACAGCACTCGGTAAGATGAGAGCATGTGCTTCTGCTCCCTTGTCGAGTCTTTGCAGAAGGGGAGATGGCACTCCAGGGCCTTGCGATGCCTGAGGAAATCTGACTTGGGACATTGTGACGTCTGTCTAGCTTCCCAGCACACACATCTGATGGACTGTGTCATTTCCCCATCCTGACCTGGGAAGCAGATGTCTCTTGTATAGAACAGAAGAGACTTTTGACAGAATATCAAATGAATTTGAAGTCCCAGTTTGGCAGATGTGCCTCTTGCATGGACCATGTGATGTGCTCTGTGAGGGGTGAAGCACACCCCTAACTTCAGGGGCTCATGGGGTTGCCTCGAGGGGTAAGGGAGCGAGCGAAGGAGAGAGACATTCACAGCAGACAGCTTGTCACCATAGCAGATGTGCCCGTGCAGGGCCTCAGAGTGCAGAAGAGGGACACGTGAGCCACACAGGAGTGAATAAGAGGGTGTGGAGGGGAAGAAAGAAATTGAAGGGCTGCCCAGTGGGCGTTTGTTGGGTTCACTCAGATGGAGCTGGAAGGTCACTCCTGGCAGGGCGGGCAGCTCAGGCGGGCCGTGTGAATGCGGCGTGAGGTCCACTCAGAGCCACGTGTGTGTGCAGGGGACTCAGTGCAGCCATGCACGTATCCCCTTCAGAACCCAGTGCCTCCAGAAAGCCCTCAGTTCACAACCTCATATAAAGATGATTGTTCTCTAGGGTTTCTGAAAGTTCTGGGTCTGGATGAAATCTCTGGATATCAGAGAAACTGAAATTTAGCTTGTTTTTTTCAGGGTAATTTGTGTGGCTGAAGTTTTCTTTTGCCCCAGTGATTTGAAAAGTGCAGGCAGGATTTAGATCAGCTGAGCAGGTGCCTTGCCCTTCAGCATGAGGCAGGTTCTTTGGGGGAAGTCAGGGGTGATCAGGAGACACCCTGTAGGACCCCTGTCCCTACACCCCTGCTCCCTCCTGTCACCATGCCCACTGTCAGCTTGGCATTTCCACATTTATGTCACAAGATCCAATTTCTGATTCTTTGAGTTCTTGCAGTTCATCCCCTAACACCAAGACTCAGTGGGGCCCCCACAGGGCCTCAGCGTTGTTCTCTGTGAGCCGGGGGTAACGCTGGTCCCTGACGTCATTTTGAGGAAGGTTGGGTCAAGCACACACATTGTTTTGCAAAATGACTGGGACATATTTCTCACTCAGCATTCTCATAGTTTAAAAGAAAGTGTCTGCACACAGAATCATCAAAAGAGACCTTAGGAAGTACATTAAATTAAACTGAAGATATAAGAGCTCAGGCCCAGAGCTTACCATTCTCTGCTTTAAGCATAAGGCAAAAGGTCCCTTTCTTCTATTAAATATTAGGTCTTACTAGTTAAAGAAGGAAATAAAATAATGAGAATGTGCACATTTTGAGATCTGTGTCTGAGATGTGAAAATAATTATTTTCATTCTGTATAGACAGGGAGATGCACACACAGACTACAGTGACCGTCAGAGGCCATACATACATTAGAGAAGACAAAATCAGGAAAAAATAAGATCCTATTAAAATAAATAACTCTTTTTGCCTTACAGCACAGTCCATTTGCCACATGAAGGGGCCCCTCAGCTGTGGCAATGATGTGTTTAGAGAAGATGTCAGAGGTGCATTACAGCCCGAATGTTTCCCTGCTCCAACCTGCCCACTCTGCTATTCTCTCCTATTGTCACCCCTAATGAAATTGTCACAGTTCTCTCTGTGTCAGTGTCTGCTTCCTGGAGGACTAGTGGTCACACCCTCTTGAGGGCACGCAGTGATTCACGGGCACACAACTCACAAACCAGCAGGAACTAAGATGACAGGGCAGATGCAAGGTTACCCCTTCAGGGCAGCAGTGACCACAGGGGCCCCGGGGCTCCTCCTGGGTGGTGGGTACAGCCTGTGTCTAGATCTAGTGATGGCTGTGCTGCTTCAGTCGGTAAACACTCACTGGGCATGTGGGGCCTGTCAGTCACAGGGGTGTCCGATCATTAGCTAGATGACCAGAATGAAGTGGCCGTGTCTCATGGTGAGGAACGGATGAGGTGCAGGGAGGCCATGGGCGTCCAGCGAGAGGCCCTGCACTGACCAGGCCTGTGCCCCCGCCCCGCGTCAGCTGCCCGGCAGCCCCGGCTCCAGGCAGACCCTGAGGGGGGCTGAGGGCGGCAGTGCTCTCAGTGGGCCCCATGAGAGCTCTTCATCCTCCCACAGCCTCCTGACTCTGAGGTGGGCCGGGCAGGGTCAGTGGTTGGGGTGCCACCACTGCCAGGGAGAAGGTGTTGGGCATAAAAAGAGTCCACTCCACTCTGCACCAGCTGTCCCTGGAGCCCACGGGGCCCTCCCTCCTTCCAGGTGGGGGAGGCAGCCAGCCCTGCAGCAGCTCTGGGGTCAAGGCTGGGCCACAAACAGGTCAAGGTGAGACTGCTGCGCTGCCCAGGAAGTGGGGGGGATCAGCGATGCAGCAGCAAATGCCAGCAGGAGCAGCTCTGTAACCGGGCTCCTCCACTGTGAGCAGAGCTGGGGCTGGAACATCGCTGTGAGGGTGGGAGTGGGGGGAGTGATGTGGCCCTGTGGCTCTGTGGCCCTGGACAGGGCTAGACCTGAGCTCAGGGCCTGAGGGCCTGGGGGAGAGGCAGAGAAAGACACACGCAGGGAGAGACAGTGTGTGAGTGAGAGAGAGAAAGGTGGGGGTCAAGTCCTAGAGAGGGACAGGAGGTGACAAGAGAGGGACACCAGGTGGGGGGAAGCAGAGACAAGAGGAGGCAGGAAGGAAAGAGGGAGCCAGCCCAGGGTGCGTGGTGGGGGATGATGGGCCAGGGTGCCTGGGAAGGGGAGTTGGCCCATCCTTCACCAAGCCGTGTAGCTGCCACTGTCAGGGCCGCAGGGACCAGCAGCCCACCCAGCTAGACAGGCACCATCGGCCCTCAGGAAGGGCCCTCTGGCCACTTCCAAGGTAAGGAGGACCAGGAGGGCTCTCCCCAGCACCACAGCAGCACCATCTCTGGCTTCACAGAGACCCTGTGAGCAGGCGCCTTCCCGTCCCCTGTTCCACAGAGGGGAAACTGAGGCTCGGCCAGCCAGCCAACTTGGCCCTGTCTGCAGGGTTATTCACTTACCCGATGCTTCTTTCCCAGGCAGGCCTGTGCCCCTTTCCTAAGAAGGGGGCCTATGACAAGCCCGAAGTCCTGGGTTCCACCCGACTGCCCTCCAGTGCTGGGTGACCTGGGCAGGTCTCTTCCCCTCCTTGGGCCTCGACTGTATGACCAGCGGCCCTTCTCCCCATCTTCCTGGGTAGTGGGACCCCAGCAGGGCCATCACTCCAGGCCTCCCAGTCCCCTGGGTGGGTGTGGGGTGAGCTCTGGCTCTCGGGGGAATTCCTTTCTGGGCGAGGCGGTGGCTCACGTGCGCTCACCACTTTTTACGGGGTCACATCCTGCTATTTCCGTCTGGAATGGGACTTATCTACCATGGAGCCTGAAACTTGGTTTTCCACATTTTTCAAAATTGGCCCTTGTGCAGAAGAGCGGCTCCCTTGGCCAGGGTGACAAACTCAGTCCTGGTGAGGAGGCCCTTCTTACTCCCCTCACCTCACTGCTGATGGTCACCCCCAAACTCCAGAGCCATGCTCACCCCCTTGGATTCCCTGCTCCCCCCTCCCCATGCCAAGCCCATCCACCTCCTCCTGCCCCAGAGACCCCTCCTCCTGAGGGAAGTTGTGGGGCCCTTAGGGTCAGGACTCCAAGCCCTGTGTCACGGCAGGGGACACCCCAGCTGATTGGTGACAGGCCTGGAAGCAAGGGTGGGGCCCTGGGCCCCAAGATGGGCTGTGTGGCCTTGGTCAGGTCACAGCCTCTCAGCCCAGCATCACAGCCTCGCACACCCCTCCAGGCCCACGTGCCTGAGATGTCAGTCACACACACAGGCTCCAGCCCCACTCCCCACCCCCATGCAGGCACATGGAGGGTACACATGTACACACAGGGACATGTACACACATACAGGAACATACACACATGCACAGGGACACACACACAGGCTCATCCCCCAGCCACCAGGATGCCACTTTTTCATTCTTACATGTTGCTGCTGCAATAAAATAATTAAAGCATGAATATTGAAATGGTAAATGCTAGAGTGGGTGTGGAAAACAGTGAACCATTGTACACTGTCGGTGGGAATGTAGTTTGGTACAGCAGTTATGGAAAATGGTATGGAGAGTCCTCAAAAAACTAAAAATACCCTTACTATATGATACAATAATCCCACTCCTGGGCATATATCCAAAGGAAGCATTAATACAGAAAGACACCAGCACCCCAATATTCATAGCACTATTTACAATAGCCAAGACATGGAGACAGCTTAAATGTCCAGCAACAGATGACTGGATACAGAAGCCGTGTCATGTATACAATGGAATATTACTCAGCCATAAAAAATAATATCATGCCATTTGGAGCAACATGGATGGCCCTGGAAAACATCATTCTAAGTGAAGTAAGCCAGAAAGAAAGAAAAAAACCATATGACAACACTCATGTGGAATCTAAAATTAAACAGACTTAGAAAACAAACTCATGGTTATCAGAAGGGAACAGGGTGGGAAAGGATAGACTGGGAGTTCGAGATTTGCAGATAGTGAGTGGTAAATATAAAATAAAGCAACAAGTTTATACCACACAGCACAGGGAACCATAGTCAAAATCTTGTAGTAGCTCATGGTGAGAAAGGACATGAAAATGAATATACGAATGTTATTGTATGACTGAAGCATTGAGCTGTACACCAGAAATTGACACAAAATTGTAAACTGAATATAATTCAATAAAATAAAAATTTAAAAATCTGCATATTTAAAACGACCCTTGAGAGAAATGGCCCCATCTCACCAAAGGCAGGAAAACGTTGAAACACTATGGGGAGGAAGAGGGGAGATGGCGCTGAGAGGCCGGGAGAGCGGGAGGGCAGATATAGAGGGGCACCAGGCAGGGGGCAAATGCGGAGAAGAGGGGATAGATGCTCTACCCCAAGGAACGCTTGCCAGCCAGATGTATGACAGGGCCATGTGGCATTTGGACAGGCCAGGGTGGAGCAGGGTGGAAAATGGGCTACGGGCTGACCTGGGCAACTTACAGGCTTCCAGCTGGGCTGGGGATGGAGGGAAACATGTGACCCAGCCTCCCCTAGCCTCAAAGCAGGAGTCTTCGGACAAAACTTCGGACCATGGCTGTATAGAAAACGGAGCTAAACAAACATCAAATTTCTGTGAATTATATGTGGAAAGTGTTGATTTATCGATGCCCAGTAGGCAGAGAAATAGTGCAAACTGCTCTAACTCGCTCCCATACACACAGCATTGTAAACATGCACTCACCCAGACCTTCGCACAGGACACTTGCATAAGAGTGGTCTGTTATTCCAAAGACAGGATGAGGCGTCAGAAATCCTGGTAGCAGGAAAAGGCAAAGTAGAGAATGGAAACCAGTGCAGGATCTGACCTCTGGTAATGGAGCATCAAAGGTGAAACACTGTTTACCTTGGAAGCACACTCTCAAGAAGGCAGCAAGCATGGGATTGAAGGTGATGCGCTGAGTGTTAGAAGAGTGCACCGCAGATGCTTGGCTGACAGAACTCAAAAAATTAGCACAAAATATCCCCACAATTGAATCTGAGATCAAGACCCGAGTTGCCAAATCTGAGCTAGCAGAGGCAGCGAAAAAGAGGGATAGGGGTACGGATGATGGCCCACGCAGAACTCAGGGATCTAGAGTGCATTGTGTGTTTTGGTGGGTACTTTCAAGAGAGCAAAGAGAACTGTGACTTCAGTGAGACAGCAATCACACTGGCGCGTGAGGTTCAGTTTATCGATATGTCCTATGGCCACATCCACTGCATCTGCAGGACCAGAGACCAATTTGATATTTTGCCAAAACAGCACGTGTGGGGATCAATCAGAGATATCATGCATATGGTCTGAGGGTTCCAGGGGGCGTTGGGTTTGAAATCAGTATTAAAAGTTTTAGGATCCGCTATCTTCGTAACCTAGACTTGGATAACGGTCTGGTTTGAGGCAGAGGATAAGGAAAAGTTCTGTGTTTGCTTTCGTGAACACATGACTCAAGGATGAGAGAACAAGGAAGAGTGGTCAAAGTCCACAGCATGAGAAGATGAAGCATTTCTCACAGCATTATCTCCCAAATGCAGATGCTACATTTTGGACGGCACTGACAGGGTACTGCACCAAGGACAGATAGGTCGGTCTGCGGGATCATCCCAGCAGGCCCTGAAGTATGACATCCATACATATGCTTCAACTGGTGTTTCTGCAAACAAAGAAGTTCTGGGAAGAACAGGTAACATTGGGACATTCCCATGGCAGTAGAAAGAACAAGCGCACTCTATGTTGGCTCCTTTGAAGACACTCCAAAATGACGTACAGAGGAATGAAGACTTGAAAACATATAGAAGCTTCATTTCAAGTAGAGGAAGTGCCTTGTGCCCTTTCAGAACTGTGAGATTAGCGTAATAAAAATGAGGTTCTACTAACTGAAATAGTGTGGTGTGTTCATCACAACAAAGGGAACACCAGCAATTAGAGATATACCAGACAACACACACAGGAACAGGGCATGGCATCAAGGTTTAGGGAAAATTGTCCTCTCAGAAATGCCATGAAATTGCTTACACCAAATATTCTAAAGTTTTCATAAATCCAAGCCCTATAAGTCTATACTATATACCTGATAGTACTTGAAGAGTAGAGAAAAAGAAGTATAGTAAAAAAAACAGGAAGTGCCATTTTCTGTTCCAAAGTGATTAAAGTCACAAAAAATAAGCTTTCAAACAAATAGACGGCAAAACGCTACCAGAGAAAGCACTGAAAATGGAAGTGAGGAAAACACTGATGAACAGCAGGGCCTCTGAAAAACAAAAGGCAGAATACCAGAAAAGGGGAAGAGAAAGTCTAAAGAAGAAACCAATAATGACAGAAAACTCAATGGGTGAGATAATAACTGGGCTAAAGTCAGTCCTATGCAGACTACATAATGCACAGGGACTCGTGAATGACTGTGATGACAGGGGAACAGAAATCAATCGATCAGAAGAAGACACAGAAAAGCAAGTGCAAACCAACGCAAACATCGCTGTTGAACCATGGGTTAAGACAAAGCAGGAAAAATAGGACTCATAGAATTCCCAAATTTAAAAGCAAGAGAAAAAATAAAAATTCTGAAAAGGAATTTGTACAAAAATCAGTATGAAAATTGCTGAAAGCCAAGAAAGGATCATCTATACGAATTCAGGAAGTACACAGCGTCCAAATGAGGTGGAATCCCAATAGACAAACAAGGAGCTGTAGAATTCAAATAAACAAATTTCATGATCATCCCAGTGATGTAAAATGCACCTCGAGGAAAGCAACTTAGTCCCAACAGAACCTCCAGAGGGGTTTCAGCTGATATCTCGGCAGAAATTTTGCTGCACTGGTAGAAGTGCGAGGACATAGACCATATCCTGAATGAGAAAAAGCTGCAATCTAGGGTAGCCTATGCCAAATGACCGCCGTTTATAACAACGGCAGATCTAGGGAATTTCACTGACAGGCAAACCTTAAAAGAATTCAGCAGTTTGAGACTGATCCTAAAACAAAAACCGAGAATCCTACCCTGAGTAGAAAAGTAGCATGATGAAATGGAAATAACAAAACCATTATTGCAAATGCAAGAAGAGCCTGAGTTGCAAAGAAGTAAGAAGAAGAAGGCAAGGAGGACATCAAAATCCAAAAGATGGGAGAGGGTAGCAGGAAATCATAGGTGATTTTAAGCACTATCTTAAGTGATTCACATATATGACTCTGTGATTGAAGCAAAAGGAGAGTTGCATGGCCTAATGTGATTGCAAATATAACAATCAGACAAACAAGGAAACATCAAAAGTTTACAGTTGCCTGACATATATCAAACAACCATGATTTTTCAAGACAAAATACTCAAAGTGATGTCAAGGATCATTCAGCACGCATCGACCTATTATCGCTGTTAGAATATACTCAACACAGTTGTATTCAGAAAACAGACGCGTGCATTTCTATTCATAGATACTGCTCCAGAAATGCATATCGTGAGCCAACCCAAAGGACGGTTTTGAATAAGAGTGGGTCAGAGAACGGGATATAGACTTACAAGCCTTCAAACAGAAAGAATGAATGCCATATACTACGCTTCGTAGGGAAGAAATGGCATAAGACTATAACAAAGACAAGTAGCTCTGCGAAATAGTACTAAGTGCAAAAGAGACAGACAGGAAAGAGCACGATGGGATTGGTTTCATTTCTAGGAATTTCAGCCCCCATGAAACAAATGGATCCATGTTCTGAGAGTGTGGGTGTTTCAGCAGAAAGCAACAGACGGATATGTAATCTGGGTGAATGGATATGACACAAACATAAGTTTCCTTGAGTGGGTCTCTGTGTACTGTGAACTGTTAGAAAGTTTAAATAGGTGTGAATCCATAAACTGAAAATGGACACACTTCCCTCGCTTTGTACTGTGTATACAGATCTAAACAAAAGGAAAGAGGGAAGAGAAAAGGACCATGGGACCCTTGTGGATAGAATCACATTTCCCTTAGGAAACTCTCGTCTAATGCAGCATCACCCCCAACACTGACTTGATGCATCAACCACTGGGGATGGCAGTTACCGTTTGGATTCCAGGTGGAATGTTGGTGTGTACCACGAGGCTTGTTGCGGCTGGCGGATCCAAGGTAACTGGGCAGAATTCTGTGGGTGGATCAGTTTGATGGTGGGTCTGCTGCCCTATGTGGAGATTGGCTTAGGTCTTTTGTTCGGGAAGCTGAGTAAGTTCGAGATACTGCTGCTGCCCAAAGACCTGAGTTCACGGGTCAGTTTCCAGAATCTGAAAGGGCAGGCAGTGGAAGATCTGCCTGTCATCAGCTTACTGGTGAGGCTCCGAGGTATTTTCAGACTTGCCAAGTCCTGTTCACGTCGACTTTATGGGAGACACGAAGAGAAGCTGGCAGAAAAACTGGCTGCATGGATTGAGGAGATGTGTGAACACATTCATGAAAGTTGTTCTGCTACAGTGGAGAATATCGGCATGGAGACATCTCTAGAGCATACCAGGCTCGAAAGACATTCATGAGACCTACTGAACCTTGGTGATACTGGCAGAAACATACGGAGTGTCAACGAGCCCTTGAGAAATTTACTCGATTCTCAGCTCCAAGAACGGGTCCAAGATTACTGACGTCTAAAAGAGAAGAGATGGCAGAGATGATAAAAGCGCTCAAGTTCTTGGAAGAGGTCGTGAGAATCCACACATCCCAAGGGGCATTTAAGAATCATTCAGACCGAAATGCACCAAGCCCAGGTAAGCCTATTCCCAGGTTTGTGCCTAGCTATCAATCACATGCTCTTCCTTCAACTCCACTCAGGCATCCATTTCAAAGGATCAGAACCTGAGCTGCAATGAACCCAGTAGGAGGAGAGCAAGCCCCTACTAGAATCAGAGTTCCTCTTCCTTCACACTCGGTGAACAACAGTGAAATCCTTAAAGGTCAAATACTCTCAACTGAAATAAATAGGAATTGAACACTTAGCTCACACAAAGAAATGATGACCTTCCCCTAGATTCAGCAAATGCTGGGGTTATGTATTCTTTGGGCTGAAAGGAGTGTGGGAAGTGTGGGGAATCTTTGACTGAAATTGAATATATATTAGGCCTCAGTTTCTCAAGACAGTACAGGAAAATATTAGAAGTCAGATAGTGAACTGAACTGTAAAAGTCGCCAAACACATTAAAGACACCGGTTATGTGGACCGTCGTTCCCTTCCGTCAAGCCCCGGGTTCACTATATCTAGGAGGTGCAGACTTGGTTGTGTTAAATTGCTTTACCTAACATGATCGGATGATTAAGACTTCTCAGCACTGATAGAAGAACACCTGGTTCTCAATACCCTAGCATAGCTGCAGCAGGTTTCTCATAGTTAAATGCCTCTAGGTGCTTTTGGAATCAAGCCTAAATGTGTATATTCTATTTAGATAGTCTTGTATATTCCTACAGAGGAATGTTACCCCTTGAAATGGCAACATTGCCTAGTATGTGTCATTGGGAGCAAAGGGCACCACATGCACAAGGGAAACCCAGGTTGGGGGTTAATTCATGGTTCCAATAGGTATTTCATTGTTCCTTTTGTTGTTGGAGGCTTCAAGAGAAAAGAGTTGGCATGTCCCCTTCAAACACTTGGACTGCTATTTTACATTGAGTCTGTCTGTTTTTTCCTTAGAGATGACAAAATGTTAAAGAAATTGTCAAGTCTGGCTTCTAGGTTGATTTGGTAATTTTCAAATACTAACTTCAATTTCATATAAATACCAAAACACGTAAATCGATACTATAAACCTTCTTAAAGCCTGCAACTGCCTTATCAACATAATGTCAAAGCTGGAGTCTTCGGACAAACTTTCCGACCATGGCTGTAAAGAAAACGGAGCGAAACAAATATCAAATTTCTGTGAATTATTTGTGGAAAGTGTTGATTTATCAATGCCCAGTAGGCAGAGAACCACTGCAAACTGTTCTCACTAGCTACCATACACAAAACATTGTAAACATACAATCAACCAGCCCTTGGCACAGGACACTTGCCTAAGAGTGGTCTGTTACTTCCAAAGACAGGATGAGGCGTCAGAAATCCTGGTAGCAGGAAAAGGCAAAGTAGAGAATGGAAACCAGTGCAGGATCTGACCTCTGGTAATGGAGCATCAAAGGTGAAACTCTGTTTTCCTTGGAAGCACACTCTCAAGCGGGCAGCAGGATTGAAGGTGATGCGCTGAGAGTTAGAAGAGTGCACAGCAGATGCTTGGCTGACAGAACTCAAAGAAATCAGCTCAAAATATCCCCACAATTGAATCTGAGACCAAGATCCGAGCTGCCAAATCTGAGCTAGCAGAGGCAGCGGAAAAAGTGGGATAGGGCTACGGATGATGCCTCTCGCAGAACTCAGGGATCTAGAGTGCGTTGTGGGTTTTGGTGGGTACTTTCAAGAGAGCAAAGAGAACTGTGAACTCAGGGAGACAGCCACAGCACTGGCGCGTGAGGTTGAGTTTATCGATATGTCCAATGGCCACATCCACTGCATCTGAAGGACCAGGGTCCAATTTGACATTTTGCCAATAGAGCAAGTGTGGGGCTCAATCAGAGGTATCATGCATCTGGACTGAGGGTTCCAGTGGGCGTTGGGTTTGAAATCAGTACTAAAATATTTAGGATCTGCTACATTCATAACCTGGATTGGGATTACACTCTGGTTTTAGGCAGACGATGCAGAACAGCTCTGTGGTTGCCTTCGTGAACCCATAACTCAAGAATGAGAGAATTAGGAAGAGTGGTCAAAGTCCACATCATGAGAAGATGAAGCATTTCTTACAGCATTATCACCCAAATGCAGATGCTACATTTTGGACGGCACTGACAGGTTACTGCACCAAGGACAGATAGGTCGGTCTGCGGGATCATCCCAGCAGGCCCTGAAGTATGACATCCATACATATGCTTCCACTGGTGTTTCTGTAGACAGAGAAGCTCTGGGAAGAACTGGTAACATTGGGACATTCCCATGGCAGTAGAAACAACAAACGCACTCTAAGCAGGCTGATTTAGAGACACATCCAAATGACATACAGTAGAATGCAGAGCTGAAAACATATAGAAGCTTCATTTCCACTAGAGGAAGAGCCCTATGCCCTTTCAGAATTGTGAGATTAGTGTAATAATTATGAGGTTCTACTAACTGAAACAGTATGGTGTGTTCATCACAACAAAGGCAACACCAGGATTTAGAGATATACCAGACAACAAACACAGGAACAGGGCATGGCATCAAGGTCTAGGGAAAATTGTCCTCACAAAAATACCATGGAATTGCGTATACCAAAGTGTCTAAAGTTTGCACATAACCGAGCCCTAAAGGTCTATATTACATACATGAAAGTACCTGACCTGTAGAGTAAAAGAAGTATAGTAAAAGAAACAGGAAGTACCATTTTCAGTTCCAAAGAGATTGAAGGCCAAAAAAATAAGCTTTCAAACAACTAGACGGCAAAACGACACTAGAGCAAGCTCTGAAAATGGAGGTGAGGAAAACACTGATGAACCACAGTGCCTCAGAATCACAAAAGTCAGAATACCAGAAAAGTGGAAGAGAAACTCTAAACATGAACCCAATAGTATCAGAAAACTCAACGGATGAGATAAAAACTTGGCTAAAGTCAATCCAAAGCAGACTAATTAATGCAGAGGGACTCGTGAATAACTGTGAGGACAGGGGAACATAAATCCCTTCATCAAATAAGACACAGAAATGCAAGTGCAAACCAACGCTAACATAAATGTTGAATCCTGGGTTAAGACAAAGCATGTAAGAATAGGATATAGGATTCAGAAATGGAAAAGCAAGAGATAAAATAATAAATTCTGAAAAGGAATTTGTAGAAAAATCAGAATGAAACTTGCTGAAAGCCAAGAAAGTATCATCTATACGAATTCAGGATGTACACATCGTCCAAAAGAGGTGGAATACCAATAGACCAACAAGCAGCTGTAGAATTCAAATAAACAAATTTCATGATCATCCCAGTGATGTAAAATGCACCTCGAGGAAAGCAACTTAGTCCCAACAGAACCTCCAGAGGGGTTTCAGCTGATATCTCGGCAGAAATTTTGCAGCACGGGGAGGAGTGCCAGGACATAGACCATATCCTGAATGAGAAAAAGCTGCAATCTAGGGTAGCCTATGCCAAATGACCGCCGTTTATAACAACGGCAGAGCTAGGGAATTTCATTGACAGGCAAACCTTAAAAGAATTCAGCAGTTTGAGACTGATCCTAAAACAAAAATTGAGAATCCTACCCTGAGTAGAAAAGTAGCAAGATGAAATGGAAATAACAAAACCATTATTGCAAATGCAAGAAGAGCCTGAGTTGCAAAGAAGTAAGAAGAAGAAGGCAAGGAGGACATCAAAATCCAAAAGATGGGAGAGGGTAGCAGGAAATCATAGGTGATTTTAAGCACTATCTTAAGTGAATCAGCTTACATGACAGTCTGTATGAAGCAAAAGGAGAGTTGCATGGCCTAATGTGATTGCAAATATAACAATCAGACAAACAAGGAAACATCAAAAGTTTACAGTTGCCTGACATATATCAAACAACCATGATTTTTCAAGACAAAATACTCAAAGTGATGTCAAGGATCATTCAGCACGCATCGACCTATTATCGCTGTTAGAATATACTCAACACAGTTGTATTCAGAAAACAGACGCGTGCATTTCTATTCATAGATACTGCTCCAGAAATGCATATCGTGAGCCAACCCAAAGGACGGTTTTGAATAAGAGTGGGTCAGAGAACGGGATATAGACTTACAAGCCTTCAAACAGAAAGAATGAATGCCATATACTACGCTTCGTAGGGAAGAAATGGCATAAGACTATAACAAAGACAAGTAGCTCTGCGAAATAGTACTAAGTGCAAAAGAGACAGACAGGAAAGAGCACGATGGGATTGGTTTCATTTCTAGGAATTTCAGCCCCCATGAAACAAATGGATCCATGTTCTGAGAGTGTGGGTGTTTCAGCAGAAAGCAACAGACGGATATGTAATCTGGGTGAATGGATATGACACAAACATAAGTTTCCTTGAGTGGGTCTCTGTGTACTGTGAACTGTTAGAAAGTTTAAATAGGTGTGAATCCATAAACTGAAAATGGACACACTTCCCTCGCTTTGTACTGTGTATACAGATCTAAACAAAAGGAAAGAGGGAAGAGAAAAGGACCATGGGACCCTTGTGGATAGAATCACATTTCCCTTAGGAAACTCTCGTCTAATGCAGCATCACCCCCAACACTGACTTGATGCATCAACCACTGGGGATGGCAGTTACCGTTTGGATTCCAGGTGGAATGTTGGTGTGTACCACGAGGCTTGTTGCGGCTGGCGGATCCAAGGTAACTGGGCAGAATTCTGTGGGTGGATCAGTTTGATGGTGGGTCTGCTGCCCTATGTGGAGATTGGCTTAGGTCTTTTGTTCGGGAAGCTGAGTAAGTTCGAGATACTGCTGCTGCCCAAAGACCTGAGTTCACGGGTCAGTTTCCAGAATCTGAAAGGGCAGGCAGTGGAAGATCTGCCTGTCATCAGCTTACTGGTGAGGCTCCGAGGTATTTTCAGACTTGCCAAGTCCTGTTCACGTCGACTTTATGGGAGACACGAAGAGAAGCTGGCAGAAAAACTGGCTGCATGGATTGAGGAGATGTGTGAACACATTCATGAAAGTTGTTCTGCTACAGTGGAGAATATCGGCATGGAGACATCTCTAGAGCATACCAGGCTCGAAAGACATTCATGAGACCTACTGAACCTTGGTGATACTGGCAGAAACATACGGAGTGTCAACGAGCCCTTGAGAAATTTACTCGATTCTCAGCTCCAAGAACGGGTCCAAGATTACTGACGTCTAAAAGAGAAGAGATGGCAGAGATGATAAAAGCGCTCAAGTTCTTGGAAGAGGTCGTGAGAATCCACACATCCCAAGGGGCATTTAAGAATCATTCAGACCGAAATGCACCAAGCCCAGGTAAGCCTATTCCCAGGTTTGTGCCTAGCTATCAATCACATGCTCTTCCTTCAACTCCACTCAGGCATCCATTTCAAAGGATCAGAACCTGAGCTGCAATGAACCCAGTAGGAGGAGAGCAAGCCCCTACTAGAATCAGAGTTCCTCTTCCTTCACACTCGGTGAACAACAGTGAAATCCTTAAAGGTCAAATACTCTCAACTGAAATAAATAGGAATTGAACACTTAGCTCACACAAAGAAATGATGACCTTCCCCTAGATTCAGCAAATGCTGGGGTTATGTATTCTTTGGGCTGAAAGGAGTGTGGGAAGTGTGGGGAATCTTTGACTGAAATTGAATATATATTAGGCCTCAGTTTCTCAAGACAGTACAGGAAAATATTAGAAGTCAGATAGTGAACTGAACTGTAAAAGTCGCCAAACACATTAAAGACACCGGTTATGTGGACCGTCGTTCCCTTCCGTCAAGCCCCGGGTTCACTATATCTAGGAGGTGCAGACTTGGTTGTGTTAAATTGCTTTACCTAACATGATCGGATGATTAAGACTTCTCAGCACTGATAGAAGAACACCTGGTTCTCAATACCCTAGCATAGCTGCAGCAGGTTTCTCATAGTTAAATGCCTCTAGGTGCTTTTGGAATCAAGCCTAAATGTGTATATTCTATTTAGATAGTCTTGTATATTCCTACAGAGGAATGTTACCCCTTGAAATGGCAACATTGCCTAGTATGTGTCATTGGGAGCAAAGGGCACCACATGCACAAGGGAAACCCAGGTTGGGGGTTAATTCATGGTTCCAATAGGTATTTCATTGTTCCTTTTGTTGTTGGAGGCTTCAAGAGAAAAGAGTTGGCATGTCCCCTTCAAACACTTGGACTGCTATTTTACATTGAGTCTGTCTGTTTTTTCCTTAGAGATGACAAAATGTTAAAGAAATTGTCAAGTCTGGCTTCTAGGTTGATTTGGTAATTTTCAAATACTAACTTCAATTTCATATAAATACCAAAACACGTAAATCGATACTATAAACCTTCTTAAAGCCTGCAACTGCCTTATCAACATAATGTCAAAGCTGGAGTCTTCGGACAAACTTTCCGACCATGGCTGTAAAGAAAACGGAGCGAAACAAATATCAAATTTCTGTGAATTATTTGTGGAAAGTGTTGATTTATCAATGCCCAGTAGGCAGAGAACCACTGCAAACTGTTCTCACTAGCTACCATACACAAAACATTGTAAACATACAATCAACCAGCCCTTGGCACAGGACACTTGCCTAAGAGTGGTCTGTTACTTCCAAAGACAGGATGAGGCGTCAGAAATCCTGGTAGCAGGAAAAGGCAAAGTAGAGAATGGAAACCAGTGCAGGATCTGACCTCTGGTAATGGAGCATCAAAGGTGAAACTCTGTTTTCCTTGGAAGCACACTCTCAAGCGGGCAGCAGGATTGAAGGTGATGCGCTGAGAGTTAGAAGAGTGCACAGCAGATGCTTGGCTGACAGAACTCAAAGAAATCAGCTCAAAATATCCCCACAATTGAATCTGAGACCAAGATCCGAGCTGCCAAATCTGAGCTAGCAGAGGCAGCGGAAAAAGTGGGATAGGGCTACGGATGATGCCTCTCGCAGAACTCAGGGATCTAGAGTGCGTTGTGGGTTTTGGTGGGTACTTTCAAGAGAGCAAAGAGAACTGTGAACTCAGGGAGACAGCCACAGCACTGGCGCGTGAGGTTGAGTTTATCGATATGTCCAATGGCCACATCCACTGCATCTGAAGGACCAGGGTCCAATTTGACATTTTGCCAATAGAGCAAGTGTGGGGCTCAATCAGAGGTATCATGCATCTGGACTGAGGGTTCCAGTGGGCGTTGGGTTTGAAATCAGTACTAAAATATTTAGGATCTGCTACATTCATAACCTGGATTGGGATTACACTCTGGTTTTAGGCAGACGATGCAGAACAGCTCTGTGGTTGCCTTCGTGAACCCATAACTCAAGAATGAGAGAATTAGGAAGAGTGGTCAAAGTCCACATCATGAGAAGATGAAGCATTTCTTACAGCATTATCACCCAAATGCAGATGCTACATTTTGGACGGCACTGACAGGTTACTGCACCAAGGACAGATAGGTCGGTCTGCGGGATCATCCCAGCAGGCCCTGAAGTATGACATCCATACATATGCTTCCACTGGTGTTTCTGTAGACAGAGAAGCTCTGGGAAGAACTGGTAACATTGGGACATTCCCATGGCAGTAGAAACAACAAACGCACTCTAAGCAGGCTGATTTAGAGACACATCCAAATGACATACAGTAGAATGCAGAGCTGAAAACATATAGAAGCTTCATTTCCACTAGAGGAAGAGCCCTATGCCCTTTCAGAATTGTGAGATTAGTGTAATAATTATGAGGTTCTACTAACTGAAACAGTATGGTGTGTTCATCACAACAAAGGCAACACCAGGATTTAGAGATATACCAGACAACAAACACAGGAACAGGGCATGGCATCAAGGTCTAGGGAAAATTGTCCTCACAAAAATACCATGGAATTGCGTATACCAAAGTGTCTAAAGTTTGCACATAACCGAGCCCTAAAGGTCTATATTACATACATGAAAGTACCTGACCTGTAGAGTAAAAGAAGTATAGTAAAAGAAACAGGAAGTACCATTTTCAGTTCCAAAGAGATTGAAGGCCAAAAAAATAAGCTTTCAAACAACTAGACGGCAAAACGACACTAGAGCAAGCTCTGAAAATGGAGGTGAGGAAAACACTGATGAACCACAGTGCCTCAGAATCACAAAAGTCAGAATACCAGAAAAGTGGAAGAGAAACTCTAAACATGAACCCAATAGTATCAGAAAACTCAACGGATGAGATAAAAACTTGGCTAAAGTCAATCCAAAGCAGACTAATTAATGCAGAGGGACTCGTGAATAACTGTGAGGACAGGGGAACATAAATCCCTCCATCAAATAAGACACAGAAATGCAAGTGCAAACCAACGCTAACATAAATGTTGAATCCTGGGTTAAGACAAAGCATGTAAGAATAGGATATAGGATTCAGAAATGGAAAAGCAAGAGATAAAATAATAAATTCTGAAAAGGAATTTGTAGAAAAATCAGCATGAAACTTGCTGAAAGCCAAGAAAGTATCATCTATACGAATTCAGGATGTACACATCGTCCAAAAGAGGTGGAATACCAATAGACCAACAAGCAGCTGTAGAATTCAAATAAACAAATTTCATGATCATCCCAGTGATGTAAAATGCACCTCGAGGAAAGCAACTTAGTCCCAACAGAACCTCCAGAGGGGTTTCAGCTGATATCTCGGCAGAAATTTTGCAGCACGGGGAGGAGTGCCAGGACATAGACCATATCCTGAATGAGAAAAAGCTGCAATCTAGGGTAGCCTATGCCAAATGACCGCCGTTTATAACAACGGCAGAGCTAGGGAATTTCATTGACAGGCAAACCTTAAAAGAATTCAGCAGTTTGAGACTGATCCTAAAACAAAAATTGAGAATCCTACCCTGAGTAGAAAAGTAGCAAGATGAAATGGAAATAACAAAACCATTATTGCAAATGCAAGAAGAGCCTGAGTTGCAAAGAAGTAAGAAGAAGAAGGCAAGGAGGACATCAAAATCCAAAAGATGGGAGAGGGTAGCAGGAAATCATAGGTGATTTTAAGCACTATCTTAAGTGAATCAGCTTACATGACAGTCTGTATGAAGCAAAAGGAGAGTTGCATGGCCTAATGTGATTGCAAATATAACAATCAGACAAACAAGGAAACATCAAAAGTTTACAGTTGCCTGACATATATCAAACAACCATGATTTTTCAAGACAAAATACTCAAAGTGATGTCAAGGATCATTCAGCACGCATCGACCTATTATCGCTGTTAGAATATACTCAACACAGTTGTATTCAGAAAACAGACGCGTGCATTTCTATTCATAGATACTGCTCCAGAAATGCATATCGTGAGCCAACCCAAAGGACGGTTTTGAATAAGAGTGGGTCAGAGAACGGGATATAGACTTACAAGCCTTCAAACAGAAAGAATGAATGCCATATACTACGCTTCGTAGGGAAGAAATGGCATAAGACTATAACAAAGACAAGTAGCTCTGCGAAATAGTACTAAGTGCAAAAGAGACAGACAGGAAAGAGCACGATGGGATTGGTTTCATTTCTAGGAATTTCAGCCCCCATGAAACAAATGGATCCATGTTCTGAGAGTGTGGGTGTTTCAGCAGAAAGCAACAGACGGATATGTAATCTGGGTGAATGGATATGACACAAACATAAGTTTCCTTGAGTGGGTCTCTGTGTACTGTGAACTGTTAGAAAGTTTAAATAGGTGTGAATCCATAAACTGAAAATGGACACACTTCCCTCGCTTTGTACTGTGTATACAGATCTAAACAAAAGGAAAGAGGGAAGAGAAAAGGACCATGGGACCCTTGTGGATAGAATCACATTTCCCTTAGGAAACTCTCGTCTAATGCAGCATCACCCCCAACACTGACTTGATGCATCAACCACTGGGGATGGCAGTTACCGTTTGGATTCCAGGTGGAATGTTGGTGTGTACCACGAGGCTTGTTGCGGCTGGCGGATCCAAGGTAACTGGGCAGAATTCTGTGGGTGGATCAGTTTGATGGTGGGTCTGCTGCCCTATGTGGAGATTGGCTTAGGTCTTTTGTTCGGGAAGCTGAGTAAGTTCGAGATACTGCTGCTGCCCAAAGACCTGAGTTCACGGGTCAGTTTCCAGAATCTGAAAGGGCAGGCAGTGGAAGATCTGCCTGTCATCAGCTTACTGGTGAGGCTCCGAGGTATTTTCAGACTTGCCAAGTCCTGTTCACGTCGACTTTATGGGAGACACGAAGAGAAGCTGGCAGAAAAACTGGCTGCATGGATTGAGGAGATGTGTGAACACATTCATGAAAGTTGTTCTGCTACAGTGGAGAATATCGGCATGGAGACATCTCTAGAGCATACCAGGCTCGAAAGACATTCATGAGACCTACTGAACCTTGGTGATACTGGCAGAAACATACGGAGTGTCAACGAGCCCTTGAGAAATTTACTCGATTCTCAGCTCCAAGAACGGGTCCAAGATTACTGACGTCTAAAAGAGAAGAGATGGCAGAGATGATAAAAGCGCTCAAGTTCTTGGAAGAGGTCGTGAGAATCCACACATCCCAAGGGGCATTTAAGAATCATTCAGACCGAAATGCACCAAGCCCAGGTAAGCCTATTCCCAGGTTTGTGCCTAGCTATCAATCACATGCTCTTCCTTCAACTCCACTCAGGCATCCATTTCAAAGGATCAGAACCTGAGCTGCAATGAACCCAGTAGGAGGAGAGCAAGCCCCTACTAGAATCAGAGTTCCTCTTCCTTCACACTCGGTGAACAACAGTGAAATCCTTAAAGGTCAAATACTCTCAACTGAAATAAATAGGAATTGAACACTTAGCTCACACAAAGAAATGATGACCTTCCCCTAGATTCAGCAAATGCTGGGGTTATGTATTCTTTGGGCTGAAAGGAGTGTGGGAAGTGTGGGGAATCTTTGACTGAAATTGAATATATATTAGGCCTCAGTTTCTCAAGACAGTACAGGAAAATATTAGAAGTCAGATAGTGAACTGAACTGTAAAAGTCGCCAAACACATTAAAGACACCGGTTATGTGGACCGTCGTTCCCTTCCGTCAAGCCCCGGGTTCACTATATCTAGGAGGTGCAGACTTGGTTGTGTTAAATTGCTTTACCTAACATGATCGGATGATTAAGACTTCTCAGCACTGATAGAAGAACACCTGGTTCTCAATACCCTAGCATAGCTGCAGCAGGTTTCTCATAGTTAAATGCCTCTAGGTGCTTTTGGAATCAAGCCTAAATGTGTATATTCTATTTAGATAGTCTTGTATATTCCTACAGAGGAATGTTACCCCTTGAAATGGCAACATTGCCTAGTATGTGTCATTGGGAGCAAAGGGCACCACATGCACAAGGGAAACCCAGGTTGGGGGTTAATTCATGGTTCCAATAGGTATTTCATTGTTCCTTTTGTTGTTGGAGGCTTCAAGAGAAAAGAGTTGGCATGTCCCCTTCAAACACTTGGACTGCTATTTTACATTGAGTCTGTCTGTTTTTTCCTTAGAGATGACAAAATGTTAAAGAAATTGTCAAGTCTGGCTTCTAGGTTGATTTGGTAATTTTCAAATACTAACTTCAATTTCATATAAATACCAAAACACGTAAATCGATACTATAAACCTTCTTAAAGCCTGCAACTGCCTTATCAACATAATGTCAAAGCTGGAGTCTTCGGACAAACTTTCCGACCATGGCTGTAAAGAAAACGGAGCGAAACAAATATCAAATTTCTGTGAATTATTTGTGGAAAGTGTTGATTTATCAATGCCCAGTAGGCAGAGAACCACTGCAAACTGTTCTCACTAGCTACCATACACAAAACATTGTAAACATACAATCAACCAGCCCTTGGCACAGGACACTTGCCTAAGAGTGGTCTGTTACTTCCAAAGACAGGATGAGGCGTCAGAAATCCTGGTAGCAGGAAAAGGCAAAGTAGAGAATGGAAACCAGTGCAGGATCTGACCTCTGGTAATGGAGCATCAAAGGTGAAACTCTGTTTTCCTTGGAAGCACACTCTCAAGCGGGCAGCAGGATTGAAGGTGATGCGCTGAGAGTTAGAAGAGTGCACAGCAGATGCTTGGCTGACAGAACTCAAAGAAATCAGCTCAAAATATCCCCACAATTGAATCTGAGACCAAGATCCGAGCTGCCAAATCTGAGCTAGCAGAGGCAGCGGAAAAAGTGGGATAGGGCTACGGATGATGCCTCTCGCAGAACTCAGGGATCTAGAGTGCGTTGTGGGTTTTGGTGGGTACTTTCAAGAGAGCAAAGAGAACTGTGAACTCAGGGAGACAGCCACAGCACTGGCGCGTGAGGTTGAGTTTATCGATATGTCCAATGGCCACATCCACTGCATCTGAAGGACCAGGGTCCAATTTGACATTTTGCCAATAGAGCAAGTGTGGGGCTCAATCAGAGGTATCATGCATCTGGACTGAGGGTTCCAGTGGGCGTTGGGTTTGAAATCAGTACTAAAATATTTAGGATCTGCTACATTCATAACCTGGATTGGGATTACACTCTGGTTTTAGGCAGACGATGCAGAACAGCTCTGTGGTTGCCTTCGTGAACCCATAACTCAAGAATGAGAGAATTAGGAAGAGTGGTCAAAGTCCACATCATGAGAAGATGAAGCATTTCTTACAGCATTATCACCCAAATGCAGATGCTACATTTTGGACGGCACTGACAGGTTACTGCACCAAGGACAGATAGGTCGGTCTGCGGGATCATCCCAGCAGGCCCTGAAGTATGACATCCATACATATGCTTCCACTGGTGTTTCTGTAGACAGAGAAGCTCTGGGAAGAACTGGTAACATTGGGACATTCCCATGGCAGTAGAAACAACAAACGCACTCTAAGCAGGCTGATTTAGAGACACATCCAAATGACATACAGTAGAATGCAGAGCTGAAAACATATAGAAGCTTCATTTCCACTAGAGGAAGAGCCCTATGCCCTTTCAGAATTGTGAGATTAGTGTAATAATTATGAGGTTCTACTAACTGAAACAGTATGGTGTGTTCATCACAACAAAGGCAACACCAGGATTTAGAGATATACCAGACAACAAACACAGGAACAGGGCATGGCATCAAGGTCTAGGGAAAATTGCCCTCACAAAAATACCATGGAATTGCGTATACCAAAGTGTCTAAAGTTTGCACATAACCGAGCCCTAAAGGTCTATATTACATACATGAAAGTACCTGACCTGTAGAGTAAAAGAAGTATAGTAAAAGAAACAGGAAGTACCATTTTCAGTTCCAAAGAGATTGAAGGCCAAAAAAATAAGCTTTCAAACAACTAGACGGCAAAACGACACTAGAGCAAGCTCTGAAAATGGAGGTGAGGAAAACACTGATGAACCACAGTGCCTCAGAATCACAAAAGTCAGAATACCAGAAAAGTGGAAGAGAAACTCTAAACATGAACCCAATAGTATCAGAAAACTCAACGGATGAGATAAAAACTTGGCTAAAGTCAATCCAAAGCAGACTAATTAATGCAGAGGGACTCGTGAATAACTGTGAGGACAGGGGAACATAAATCCCTCCATCAAATAAGACACAGAAATGCAAGTGCAAACCAACGCTAACATAAATGTTGAATCCTGGGTTAAGACAAAGCATGTAAGAATAGGATATAGGATTCAGAAATGGAAAAGCAAGAGATAAAATAATAAATTCTGAAAAGGAATTTGTAGAAAAATCAGCATGAAACTTGCTGAAAGCCAAGAAAGTATCATCTATACGAATTCAGGATGTACACATCGTCCAAAAGAGGTGGAATACCAATAGACCAACAAGCAGCTGTAGAATTCAAATAAACAAATTTCATGATCATCCCAGTGATGTAAAATGCACCTCGAGGAAAGCAACTTAGTCCCAACAGAACCTCCAGAGGGGTTTCAGCTGATATCTCGGCAGAAATTTTGCAGCACGGGGAGGAGTGCCAGGACATAGACCATATCCTGAATGAGAAAAAGCTGCAATCTAGGGTAGCCTATGCCAAATGACCGCCGTTTATAACAACGGCAGAGCTAGGGAATTTCATTGACAGGCAAACCTTAAAAGAATTCAGCAGTTTGAGACTGATCCTAAAACAAAAATTGAGAATCCTACCCTGAGTAGAAAAGTAGCAAGATGAAATGGAAATAACAAAACCATTATTGCAAATGCAAGAAGAGCCTGAGTTGCAAAGAAGTAAGAAGAAGAAGGCAAGGAGGACATCAAAATCCAAAAGATGGGAGAGGGTAGCAGGAAATCATAGGTGATTTTAAGCACTATCTTAAGTGAATCAGCTTACATGACAGTCTGTATGAAGCAAAAGGAGAGTTGCATGGCCTAATGTGATTGCAAATATAACAATCAGACAAACAAGGAAACATCAAAAGTTTACAGTTGCCTGACATATATCAAACAACCATGATTTTTCAAGACAAAATACTCAAAGTGATGTCAAGGATCATTCAGCACGCATCGACCTATTATCGCTGTTAGAATATACTCAACACAGTTGTATTCAGAAAACAGACGCGTGCATTTCTATTCATAGATACTGCTCCAGAAATGCATATCGTGAGCCAACCCAAAGGACGGTTTTGAATAAGAGTGGGTCAGAGAACGGGATATAGACTTACAAGCCTTCAAACAGAAAGAATGAATGCCATATACTACGCTTCGTAGGGAAGAAATGGCATAAGACTATAACAAAGACAAGTAGCTCTGCGAAATAGTACTAAGTGCAAAAGAGACAGACAGGAAAGAGCACAATGGGATTGGTTTCATTTCTAGGAATTTCAGCCCCCATGAAACAAATGGATCCATGTTCTGAGAGTGTGGGTGTTTCAGCAGAAAGCAACAGACGGATATGTAATCTGGGTGAATGGATATGACACAAACATAAGTTTCCTTGAGTGGGTCTCTGTGTACTGTGAACTGTTAGAAAGTTTAAATAGGTGTGAATCCATAAACTGAAAATGGACACACTTCCCTCGCTTTGTACTGTGTATACAGATCTAAACAAAAGGAAAGAGGGAAGAGAAAAGGACCATGGGACCCTTGTGGATAGAATCACATTTCCCTTAGGAAACTCTCGTCTAATGCAGCATCACCCCCAACACTGACTTGATGCATCAACCACTGGGGATGGCAGTTACCGTTTGGATTCCAGGTGGAATGTTGGTGTGTACCACGAGGCTTGTTGCGGCTGGCGGATCCAAGGTAACTGGGCAGAATTCTGTGGGTGGATCAGTTTGATGGTGGGTCTGCTGCCCTATGTGGAGATTGGCTTAGGTCTTTTGTTCGGGAAGCTGAGTAAGTTCGAGATACTGCTGCTGCCCAAAGACCTGAGTTCACGGGTCAGTTTCCAGAATCTGAAAGGGCAGGCAGTGGAAGATCTGCCTGTCATCAGCTTACTGGTGAGGCTCCGAGGTATTTTCAGACTTGCCAAGTCCTGTTCACGTCGACTTTATGGGAGACACGAAGAGAAGCTGGCAGAAAAACTGGCTGCATGGATTGAGGAGATGTGTGAACACATTCATGAAAGTTGTTCTGCTACAGTGGAGAATATCGGCATGGAGACATCTCTAGAGCATACCAGGCTCGAAAGACATTCATGAGACCTACTGAACCTTGGTGATACTGGCAGAAACATACGGAGTGTCAACGAGCCCTTGAGAAATTTACTCGATTCTCAGCTCCAAGAACGGGTCCAAGATTACTGACGTCTAAAAGAGAAGAGATGGCAGAGATGATAAAAGCGCTCAAGTTCTTGGAAGAGGTCGTGAGAATCCACACATCCCAAGGGGCATTTAAGAATCATTCAGACCGAAATGCACCAAGCCCAGGTAAGCCTATTCCCAGGTTTGTGCCTAGCTATCAATCACATGCTCTTCCTTCAACTCCACTCAGGCATCCATTTCAAAGGATCAGAACCTGAGCTGCAATGAACCCAGTAGGAGGAGAGCAAGCCCCTACTAGAATCAGAGTTCCTCTTCCTTCACACTCGGTGAACAACAGTGAAATCCTTAAAGGTCAAATACTCTCAACTGAAATAAATAGGAATTGAACACTTAGCTCACACAAAGAAATGATGACCTTCCCCTAGATTCAGCAAATGCTGGGGTTATGTATTCTTTGGGCTGAAAGGAGTGTGGGAAGTGTGGGGAATCTTTGACTGAAATTGAATATATATTAGGCCTCAGTTTCTCAAGACAGTACAGGAAAATATTAGAAGTCAGATAGTGAACTGAACTGTAAAAGTCGCCAAACACATTAAAGACACCGGTTATGTGGACCGTCGTTCCCTTCCGTCAAGCCCCGGGTTCACTATATCTAGGAGGTGCAGACTTGGTTGTGTTAAATTGCTTTACCTAACATGATCGGATGATTAAGACTTCTCAGCACTGATAGAAGAACACCTGGTTCTCAATACCCTAGCATAGCTGCAGCAGGTTTCTCATAGTTAAATGCCTCTAGGTGCTTTTGGAATCAAGCCTAAATGTGTATATTCTATTTAGATAGTCTTGTATATTCCTACAGAGGAATGTTACCCCTTGAAATGGCAACATTGCCTAGTATGTGTCATTGGGAGCAAAGGGCACCACATGCACAAGGGAAACCCAGGTTGGGGGTTAATTCATGGTTCCAATAGGTATTTCATTGTTCCTTTTGTTGTTGGAGGCTTCAAGAGAAAAGAGTTGGCATGTCCCCTTCAAACACTTGGACTGCTATTTTACATTGAGTCTGTCTGTTTTTTCCTTAGAGATGACAAAATGTTAAAGAAATTGTCAAGTCTGGCTTCTAGGTTGATTTGGTAATTTTCAAATACTAACTTCAATTTCATATAAATACCAAAACACGTAAATCGATACTATAAACCTTCTTAAAGCCTGCAACTGCCTTATCAACATAATGTCAAAGCTGGAGTCTTCGGACAAACTTTCCGACCATGGCTGTAAAGAAAACGGAGCGAAACAAATATCAAATTTCTGTGAATTATTTGTGGAAAGTGTTGATTTATCAATGCCCAGTAGGCAGAGAACCACTGCAAACTGTTCTCACTAGCTACCATACACAAAACATTGTAAACATACAATCAACCAGCCCTTGGCACAGGACACTTGCCTAAGAGTGGTCTGTTACTTCCAAAGACAGGATGAGGCGTCAGAAATCCTGGTAGCAGGAAAAGGCAAAGTAGAGAATGGAAACCAGTGCAGGATCTGACCTCTGGTAATGGAGCATCAAAGGTGAAACTCTGTTTTCCTTGGAAGCACACTCTCAAGCGGGCAGCAGGATTGAAGGTGATGCGCTGAGAGTTAGAAGAGTGCACAGCAGATGCTTGGCTGACAGAACTCAAAGAAATCAGCTCAAAATATCCCCACAATTGAATCTGAGACCAAGATCCGAGCTGCCAAATCTGAGCTAGCAGAGGCAGCGGAAAAAGTGGGATAGGGCTACGGATGATGCCTCTCGCAGAACTCAGGGATCTAGAGTGCGTTGTGGGTTTTGGTGGGTACTTTCAAGAGAGCAAAGAGAACTGTGAACTCAGGGAGACAGCCACAGCACTGGCGCGTGAGGTTGAGTTTATCGATATGTCCAATGGCCACATCCACTGCATCTGAAGGACCAGGGTCCAATTTGACATTTTGCCAATAGAGCAAGTGTGGGGCTCAATCAGAGGTATCATGCATCTGGACTGAGGGTTCCAGTGGGCGTTGGGTTTGAAATCAGTACTAAAATATTTAGGATCTGCTACATTCATAACCTGGATTGGGATTACACTCTGGTTTTAGGCAGACGATGCAGAACAGCTCTGTGGTTGCCTTCGTGAACCCATAACTCAAGAATGAGAGAATTAGGAAGAGTGGTCAAAGTCCACATCATGAGAAGATGAAGCATTTCTTACAGCATTATCACCCAAATGCAGATGCTACATTTTGGACGGCACTGACAGGTTACTGCACCAAGGACAGATAGGTCGGTCTGCGGGATCATCCCAGCAGGCCCTGAAGTATGACATCCATACATATGCTTCCACTGGTGTTTCTGTAGACAGAGAAGCTCTGGGAAGAACTGGTAACATTGGGACATTCCCATGGCAGTAGAAACAACAAACGCACTCTAAGCAGGCTGATTTAGAGACACATCCAAATGACATACAGTAGAATGCAGAGCTGAAAACATATAGAAGCTTCATTTCCACTAGAGGAAGAGCCCTATGCCCTTTCAGAATTGTGAGATTAGTGTAATAATTATGAGGTTCTACTAACTGAAACAGTATGGTGTGTTCATCACAACAAAGGCAACACCAGGATTTAGAGATATACCAGACAACAAACACAGGAACAGGGCATGGCATCAAGGTCTAGGGAAAATTGTCCTCACAAAAATACCATGGAATTGCGTATACCAAAGTGTCTAAAGTTTGCACATAACCGAGCCCTAAAGGTCTATATTACATACATGAAAGTACCTGACCTGTAGAGTAAAAGAAGTATAGTAAAAGAAACAGGAAGTACCATTTTCAGTTCCAAAGAGATTGAAGGCCAAAAAAATAAGCTTTCAAACAACTAGACGGCAAAACGACACTAGAGCAAGCTCTGAAAATGGAGGTGAGGAAAACACTGATGAACCACAGTGCCTCAGAATCACAAAAGTCAGAATACCAGAAAAGTGGAAGAGAAACTCTAAACATGAACCCAATAGTATCAGAAAACTCAACGGATGAGATAAAAACTTGGCTAAAGTCAATCCAAAGCAGACTAATTAATGCAGAGGGACTCGTGAATAACTGTGAGGACAGGGGAACATAAATCCCTTCATCAAATAAGACACAGAAATGCAAGTGCAAACCAACGCTAACATAAATGTTGAATCCTGGGTTAAGACAAAGCATGTAAGAATAGGATATAGGATTCAGAAATGGAAAAGCAAGAGATAAAATAATAAATTCTGAAAAGGAATTTGTAGAAAAATCAGCATGAAACTTGCTGAAAGCCAAGAAAGTATCATCTATACGAATTCAGGATGTACACATCGTCCAAAAGAGGTGGAATACCAATAGACCAACAAGCAGCTGTAGAATTCAAATAAACAAATTTCATGATCATCCCAGTGATGTAAAATGCACCTCGAGGAAAGCAACTTAGTCCCAACAGAACCTCCAGAGGGGTTTCAGCTGATATCTCGGCAGAAATTTTGCAGCACGGGGAGGAGTGCCAGGACATAGACCATATCCTGAATGAGAAAAAGCTGCAATCTAGGGTAGCCTATGCCAAATGACCGCCGTTTATAACAACGGCAGAGCTAGGGAATTTCATTGACAGGCAAACCTTAAAAGAATTCAGCAGTTTGAGACTGATCCTAAAACAAAAATTGAGAATCCTACCCTGAGTAGAAAAGTAGCAAGATGAAATGGAAATAACAAAACCATTATTGCAAATGCAAGAAGAGCCTGAGTTGCAAAGAAGTAAGAAGAAGAAGGCAAGGAGGACATCAAAATCCAAAAGATGGGAGAGGGTAGCAGGAAATCATAGGTGATTTTAAGCACTATCTTAAGTGAATCAGCTTACATGACAGTCTGTATGAAGCAAAAGGAGAGTTGCATGGCCTAATGTGATTGCAAATATAACAATCAGACAAACAAGGAAACATCAAAAGTTTACAGTTGCCTGACATATATCAAACAACCATGATTTTTCAAGACAAAATACTCAAAGTGATGTCAAGGATCATTCAGCACGCATCGACCTATTATCGCTGTTAGAATATACTCAACACAGTTGTATTCAGAAAACAGACGCGTGCATTTCTATTCATAGATACTGCTCCAGAAATGCATATCGTGAGCCAACCCAAAGGACGGTTTTGAATAAGAGTGGGTCAGAGAACGGGATATAGACTTACAAGCCTTCAAACAGAAAGAATGAATGCCATATACTACGCTTCGTAGGGAAGAAATGGCATAAGACTATAACAAAGACAAGTAGCTCTGCGAAATAGTACTAAGTGCAAAAGAGACAGACAGGAAAGAGCACGATGGGATTGGTTTCATTTCTAGGAATTTCAGCCCCCATGAAACAAATGGATCCATGTTCTGAGAGTGTGGGTGTTTCAGCAGAAAGCAAAAGACGGATATGTAATCTGGGTGAATGGATATGACACAAACATAAGTTTCCTTGAGTGGGTCTCTGTGTACTGTGAATTGTTAGAAAGTTTAAATAGGTGTGAATCCATAAACTGAAAATGGACACACTTCCCTCGCTTTGTACTGTGTATACAGATCTAAACAAAAGGAAAGAGGGAAGAGAAAAGGACCATGGGACCCTTGTGGATAGAATCACATTTCCCTTAGGAAACTCTCGTCTAATGCAGCATCACCCCCAACACTGACTTGATGCATCAACCACTGGGGATGGCAGTTACCGTTTGGATTCCAGGTGGAATGTTGGTGTGTACCACGAGGCTTGTTGCGGCTGGCGGATCCAAGGTAACTGGGCAGAATTCTGTGAGTGGATGAGTTTGATGGTGGGTCTGCTTACCTATGTGGTGATTGGCTTAGGTCTTTTGTTCGGGAAGCTGAGTAAGTTCGAGATACTGCTGCTGCCCAAAGACCTGAGTTCACGGGTCAGTTTCCAGAAACTGAAAGGGCAGACAGTGGAAGATCTGCCTGTCATCAGCTTACTGGTGAGGCTCTGAAGTATTTTCAGACTTGCCCAGTTTTGTGACGTCGACTGTATGGGAGAAACGAAGAGAAGCTGGCAGAAAAATTGGCTGCAAGAATTGAGGGGATGTGTGAACACATTGATGAAAGTTGTACTGCTACAGTGGAGAATATCGGCATGGAGATAACTCTAGAGCATACCAGGCTCGAAAGACAGTCATGAGACCTACTGAACCTTGGTGATACTGCAGAAACATACGGAGAGTAAACGTGCCATTGAGAAATTTACTCGATTCTCTGCTCCAAGAACAGGTCCAAGATTCCTGACGTCTAAAAGAGAAGAGATGGCAGAGATGATAAAAGCGCTCATGTTCTTGGAAGTGGTCGTGAGAATCCACACATCCCAAGGGGCATTTAATTATCATTCAGACTGAAATGCACCAAGCCCAGGTAAGCCTATTCCCAGGTTTGTGCCTAGCTATCAATCACATGCTCTTTCCACCACTCCACTCAGGCATCCATTTCAAAGGATCAGAACCTGAGCTGCATTGAATCCAGTAGGAGGAGAGCAAGCCCCTACTAGAATCAGAGTTCCTCCTCCTTCACACTCGGTGAACAACAGTGAAATCCTTAAAGGTCAAATAATCTCGAATAAAATATATAGGAATTGAATACTTAGCTCACACAAAGAAATGATGACCTTCCCCTAGATTCAGGAAATGTTGGGGTTATGTATTCTTTGGGCTGAAAGGAGTGTGGGAAGTGAGGGGGATCTTTGAATGAACTTGAATATGTATTAGGCTTCAGTTTTTCAAGACAGTACAGGAAAATATTAGAAGTCAGATAGTGAACTGAACTGTAAAAGTCGCCAAAAACTTTAAAGACACAGGTTATGTGGACAGTCATTTACTTCCGTCAAGCACCGGGTGCACTTTATATTGGAGGTGCAGACATGGTTGTGTTAAATTGCTTTACCAACATGATAGGATGATTAAGAATTCTCAGCACTGATAGAAGATCACCTGGTTCTCCATAGCCTAGCATAGCTGCAGCAGGTTTCTCATAGTTAACTGCCTCTAGGTGCTTTTGGAAACATGCCTAATTTTGTATATTCTGTTTAGTTTTTCTTGTATATTCCTAGAGAGGAATGTTAACCCTTGAAATGCCAACATTGCCTAGTATGTGTCATTGGGAGTAAAGGTCACCAGGTGCACAAGAGAAACACAGATAGGGGGTTAAATCATGGTTCCAATATGTATTTCATTGTTCCTTTTGTTGTTGGAGGCTTCAAGTGTAACGAGTTGGCATGTCCCCTTCAAAATTTTGGAATGCTATTTTACATTGAGTCTGTCTGTTTTTTCCTTGGAGCTGACAAAATCTTACAGAAATTGTCAAGTCTGGCTTTTGGTTGATTTGGTAAATTTCAAAAACTAACTTCACTTTCATATAAATCGCAAAACATGCAAATTGATACTGTAAAATTTCTTAAACACTGCAACTGCCTTGTCAAAATAATGTCAAAGATTGAGTCTTCGGATAAACACTCCGACGATGGCTGTAAAAAAACGGAGCGAAACAAATATCCAATTTCTGTGAATTATTTGTGAAAAGTGTTGATTTGTCAATGCCCAGTAGGAAGAGAAATAGTGCAAACTTCTCTAACTAGCTACCATACACAAAATATTGTAAACACCCACTCACCCAGCCCTTAGCAAGGACACTTTCCGAAGAGTGGTCTGTTACTTCCAAAGACAGGATGAGGCCTCAGAAAAACAGGGAGCAGGAAAAGGCAAAGTAGAGAATGGAAACCAGTGCAGGATCTGACCTCAGATAATGGAGCATCAAAGGAGAAACTTATTATACTTGGAAGCATACTCTCAAGTGGGCAGCAGGCATAGGATTGAAGGTGATGCGCTGAGTATTAGCAGAGTGCACATCAGATTATTGGCTGACAGAACTCAAAGCAATAAGCACAAAATATCCCCACAATTGAATCTGAGACCACGATCCGAGCTGCCAAATCTGAGCTAGCAGAGGCAGCGGAAAAAGCGGGGTAGGGCTACGGATGATGGCTCTCGCACAACTCAGGGATCTAGAGTTCATTGTGGGTTTTGGTGGGTACATTCAAGAGAGCAAAGAGAACTGTGAACTAAGTGAGACAGCAACAGCACTGCCGCGTGAGGTTGAGTTTATCGATATGTCCTATTGCCACATCAACTTCATCTTAAAACCAGGGTCCAATTAGAAATTTTGCCAATAGAGCACGTGTGGGACTCAATCAGAGGTATCATGCATCTGGACTGAGGGTTCATGGGGGTGTTGGGTTTGAAATCAGTATTAAAAGATTTTGGATCTGCTACATTCATAACCTGGATTGGGATTACATTCTGGTTTGAGGCACAGGATGTGGAACAGCACGGTGGTTGCCTTCGTGAACCCATAACTCAAGAATGAGAGAATTAGGAAGAGTGGTCAAAGTCCACAGCATAAGAAGATGAAGCATTTTTACAGCATTATCACCCAAATGCAGATGATACATTTTGGAAGGCATTGACAGGGTACTGCACCGAGGACACATAGGTCTGTCTGCGGGATCATCCCAGCAGGCCCTGAAGTATGACATCCATACATATGCTTCCACTGGTGTTTCTGTAGACAGAGAAGCTCTGGGAAGAACTGGTAACATTGGGACATTCCCGTGGCAGTAGAAAGTACAAGCGCACTCTACGTTGGCTGTTTTGCAGACACTTCAAAATGACATACAGAAGAATGCAGAGCTGAAAACCTATAGAAGCTTCATTTCCACTAGAGGAAGTGCCCTGTGCCCTTTCAGAATTGTGACATTAGTGTAATAAAAATGAGGTTCTACTAACTGAAGCGGTATGGTGTGTTCATCACAACAAATGAAACACCAGGATTTAGAGACATACCAGACAACACACACAGGAACAGGGCTTGGCATCAAGGTCTAGGGAAAATTGTCCTCACAGAAATACCATGGAATTGTGTACACCAAGAGTCTAAAATTTGCACTTAACGAAGCCCTATAAGTCTATACTAAATAAATGATAGTACATGACATGTAGAGTAAAAGAAGTAGAGTAAAAGAAACAGGAAGTACCATTTTCAGTTCCAAAGAGATTGAAGGCCCAAAAAATAAGCTTTCAAACAACTAGAAGGCAAAACGATACCAGAGAAAGTTCTGAAAATGGAGGTGAGGAAAACACTGATGAACCACAGTGCCTCAGAATCACAAAAGGCAGAATACCAGAAAAGGGGAAGAGAAACACTAAACATGAACCCAATAGTATCTGAAAACACAATGGATGAGATAAAAACTGGGCTAAAGTCAATCCTAAGCAGACTACATAATGCAAAGGAACTCGTGAATGAATGTGAGGACAAGTGAACTGATATCCCTCGATTAGAAGAAGACACAGAAAAGCAAGGGCAAACCAACGCTAACATCACTGTTGAATCCTGGGTGAAGAAAAGGCAGGTAAGAATAGGAATCTTAGGATTCCCAAATGGAAAAGCAAGAGATATAATAATAAATTCTGAAAAGGAATTTGTAGAAAAATCAGAATGAAACTTGCTGAAAGCCAAGAAAATATCATCTATACGAATTCAGGAAGTACACAGCGTCCAAAAGAGGTGGAATACCAATAGAAAAACAAGCAGCTGTAGAATTCAAATAAACAAATATCATGAGCATCACAGTGATGTAACAAGCACCTCGAGGAAAGCAACTTAGCCACAACAGAACCTCCAGAGGCGTTTAAGCTGATATCTCGGCAGAAATTTTGCAGCACGGGGAGCAGTTCCAGGACATAGACCATATCCTGAATGAGAAAAAGCTGCAATCTAGGGTAGCCTATGCCAAATGACCGCCGTTTATAACAACGGCAGAGATAGGGAATTTCACTGACAGGCAAACCTTAAAAGAATTCAGCAGTTTGAGACTGATCCTAAAACAAAAATTGAGAATCCTACCCTGAGTAGAAAAGTAGCAAGATGAAATGGAAATAACAAAACCATTATTGCAAATGCAAGAAGAGCCTGAGTTGCAAAGAAGTAAGATGAAGAAGGCAAGGAGGACATCAAAATCCTAAAGATGGGAGAGGGTAGCAGGAAATCATAGTTGATTTTAAGCACTATCTTAAGTGAATCAGCTTACATGACTGTCTGACGCAAAACGAGAGATGCATGGCCTAATGTGTTTGCAAAACATACAATCAGACAAAGAAACAAACACCAAAAGGTTACAGTTGGCTGACATATACCAAACAACCATGATTATTCAAGACAAAATACTCAAAATGATGTCAAGGTTCATTCAGCACGCATCGATCTATTATCGCTGTTACCATGTACTCAACAAACTTGTATTCCGAAAACAGACGCGTGCATTACTATTCATAGATACTGATCCAGAAGTGCATATCGTGAGCCAACCCAAATGACGGTTTTGAATAAGGGTGGGTCATAGGAAGCGATATAGACTTAGAAGTCTTCCAACAGGATGAATGAATGACTAATTCTACACTACATAGAGAAGAAATGGCATAAGCCTATAACAAAGACAAGTAGCTCTGCAAAACTGAACTAAGAGCAAAAGAGACAGACAGGAAAGTGCACGATGGGTTTGGATTCATTTCTAGGAATTTCAGCCCCCATGAAACAAATGGATCCATGTTCTGAAAGTGTGGGTGTTTCAGCACAAAGCAACAGAAGGATATGTAATCTGGGTGAATGGATATTACACAAACATGAGTTTCCTTGAGTGGGTCTCCGTGTACTGTGAACTGTTAGAAAGTTAAAGAGGTGTGAATCCATAAACTGATCATGGACACAATTCCCTCCGTTTGTACCGTGTATACAGATCTGAACAAAAGGAAAGAGGGAAGAGAAAAGGACAATGGGACCCTTCTGGATAGAATCACATTTCCCTTAGGAAACTCTCGTCTAATGCAGCATCACCCCCAACACTGACTTGATGCATCAACCAATGGGGATGGCAGTTACCGGTTGAATTCCAGGTGGAATGTTGGTGTGTACCACGAGGCTTGTTGCGGCTGGTGGATCCAAGGTAACTGGGCAGAATTCTGTGGGTGGATCAGTTTGATGGTGGGTCTGCTGCCCTATGTGGGGATTGGCTTAGGTCTTTGTTCGGGAAGCTGAGTAAGTTCGAGATACTGCTGCTGCCCAAAGACCTGAGTTCACGGGTCAGTTTCCAGAATCTGAAAGGGCAGACAGTGGAAGATTTGCCTGTCATCAGCTTACTGGTGATGCTCCGAGGTATTTTCAGACTTGCCCAGTCCTGTTGATGTCGACTTTATGGGAGACACGAAGAGAAGCTGGCAGAAACACTGGCTGCATGGATTGAGGAGATGTGCGAACACATTGATGAAAGTTGTTCTGCTACAGTGGAGAATATCGGCATGGAGACATCTCTAGAGCATACCAGGCTCGAAAGACAGTCATGAGACCTACTGAACCTCGCTGATTCCGGCAGAAACATAAGGAGAGTCAACGTGCCCTTGAGAAAGTAACTCGATTCTCAGCTCCAAGAAAGGGTCCAAGATTCCTGAAGTCTAAAAGAGAAGAGATGGCAGAGATGATAAAAGCACTCATGTTCTAGGAAGAGGTCGTGAGAATCCACACATCCCAAGGGGCATTTACGAATCATTCAGACCGAAATGCACCAAGCCCATGTAAGCCTATTCCCAAGTTTGTGCCTAGGTAACAATCACATGCCCTTCCCTCCACTCCACTCAGGCATCCATTTCAAAGGATCAGAACCTGAGCTGCAATGAATCAAGTAGGAGGAGAGCAAGCCCCTACAAGAATCAGAGTTCCTCTTCCTTCACACTCGGTGAACAACAGTGAAATCCTTAAAGGTCAAATACTCTCCAATGAAATATATAGGAATTTATACTTAGCTCACACAAAGAAATGGTGACCTTCCCTTAGATTAAGGAAATGCTGGGGTTATGTATTCTTTGGGCTGAAAGGATTGTGGGAAGTGAGGGGAATCTTTGAATGAACTTGAATATGTATTAGGCCTCAGTTTTTCAAGACAGTACAGGAAAATATTAGAAGTCAGATAGTGAACTGAACTGTAAATTTCGCCAAACACATTAAAGACACAGGTTATGTGGACAGTCATTCACTTCCGTCAATACCCGGGTGCACTATATATTGGAGGTGCAGACTTGGTTGTGTTAAATTGTTTTACCCAACATGATCGGATGATTAAGCCTTCTTAGCACTGATAGAAAATCACCTGGTTCTCAATAGCCTAGCATAGCTGCAGCAGGTTTCTCATAGTTAAATGTCTCTAGGTGATTTTGGAATCAAGCCTAAATGTATATATTCTGTTTAGATTTTCTTGTATATTCCTAGAGAGGAATGTTACGCCTTGAAATGCCAACATTGCCTAGTATGTGTCATTGGGAGTAAAGGGCACCAGGTGCACAAGGGAAAGCCAGATTGAGGGTTATTTCAAGGTTCCAAAAGTATTTCATTTTTTCTTTTGTTGTTGGAGGTTTCAAGAGAAAAGGTTGGCATGTCCCCTTCAAACTTTAGGACTGCTAATTTACATTGAGACTCTTTGTTTTTCCTTAGAGCTGACAAAATCTTACAGACATTGTCAAGTCTGGCTTCTAGGTTGATTTGGTAATATTCAAAATGTAAATTGACTTTCATATAAATCCCAAAACATGTAAATTTATACTGTTAACTTTCTTAAAGTCTGCAACTGCCTTGTCAACATAAGGTCAAAGCTCGAGTCTTCGGAAAACCCCTCCGACGATGGCTGTAAAAAAACGGAGAGAAACAAATATCCAATTTCTGTGAATTATTTGTGAAAAGTGTTGATTTGTCGATGCCCAGTAGGAAGAGAACCAGTGCAAACTGCTCACACTAGCTACCATACACAAAACATTGTAAACACACACTCACCCAGCCCTTGGCAAGGACACATTCCGATGAGTGTTCTGTTATTTCCAAAGACAGGATGAGGCCTCAGAAAAACCGGAAGCAGGAAAAGGCAAAGTAGAGAATGGAAACCAGTGCAGGATCTGACCTCTGGTAATGGAGCATCAACGGTGAATCTCTGTTTTACTTGGAAGCACTCTCTCAAGCGGGCAGCAGGCATGGGATTGAAGGTGATGCTCTGAGTATTAGCAGAGTGTACAGCAGATGCTTGGCTGACAGAACTCAAAGAAATCAGCTCAAAATATCCACACGATTGAATCTGAGACCAAGATCCGAGCTGCCAAATCTGAGCTAGCAGACGCAGCGGAAAAAGCGGGTAGGGCTACGGATGATGGCTCTCGCACAACTCAGGGATCTAGAGTGCGTTGTGGGTTTTTGTGGGTACTTTCAAGAGAGCAAAGAGAACTGTGACCTCAGTGAGACAGCAACCGCACTGGCGCGTGAGGTTGAGTTTATCGATATGTCCTATTGCCACATCCACTGCATCTGCAGGACCAGGGTCCAATTTGACATTTTGCCAATAGAGCACGTGTGGGGCTCGATCAGAAGTATCATGCATCTGGACTGAGGGTTCCAGGGGGCGTTGGGTTTGAAATCAGTATTAAAATTTTTAGGATCTGCTACATTCATAACCTGGATTGGGATTAAACTCAGGTTTGAAGCAGAGGATGTGGAACAGCTCTGTGGTTGCCTTCGTGAACCCATAACTCAAGAATGAGAGAACTAGGAAGAGTGGTCAAAGTCCACAGCATGAGATGATGAAGCATTTCTTACAGCATTATCACCCAAATGCAGATGCTACATTTTGGACGGCACTGACAGGGTACTGCACCGAGGACACATAGGTCTGTCTGCTCGATCATCCCAGCAGGCCCTGAAATATGACATCCATACATATGATTCCACTGGTGTTTCTGTAGACAGAGAAGCTCTGGGAAGAACTGGTAACATTGGGACATTCCCGTGGCAGTAGAAAGTGCAAGCACACTCTACGTTGGCTGTTTTGCAGACACTTCAAAATGACATACAGAACAATGCAGAGATGAAAACCTATAGAAGCTTCATTTCCACTAGAGGAAGTGCCCTGTGCCCTTTCAGAATTGTGAGATTAGTGTAATAAAAATGAGGTTCTACTAACTGAAGCGGTATGGTGTGTTCATCACAACAAATGCAACACCAGGATTTAGAGATATACCAGACAACACACACAGGAACAGGGCATGGCATCAAGGTCTAGGGAAAATTATCCTCACAGAAATACCATGGAATTGTGTACACCAAAGAGTCTAAAGTTTGCACTTACCCAAGCCCTATAAGTCTATATTAAATACATGATATTTCCTGAAATTTAGTGTAAATGAATTATAGTAAAAGAAAAAGGAATTACCAATTTCAGTTCCAAAGAGATTGAAGGCCCAATAAATAAGCTTTCAAACAACTAGACGGCAAAACGACACCAGAGCAAGCTCTGAAAATGGAGGTGAGGAAAACACTGATGAACCACAGTGCCTCAGAATCACAAAAGGCAGAATACCAGAAAAGGGGAAGAGAAACTCTAAACATGAACACAATAGTACTTGAAAACTCAAAGGATGAGATAAAAACTGGGCTAAAGTCAATCCTAAGCAGACTACATAATGCAGAGGGACTCATGAATGACTGTGAGGACAGGGGAACAGAAATCCTTCGATCAGAAGAAGACACAGAAAAGCAAGGGCAAACCAACGCTAACATCACTGTTGAATCCTGGGTGAAGAAAAGGCAGGTAAGAATAGGAATCTTAGGATTCCCAAACGGAAAAGCAAGAGATAAAATAATAAATTCTGAAAAGGAATTTGTAGAAAAATCAGAATGAAACTTGCTGAAAGCCAAGAAAATATCATCTATATGAATTCAGGAAGTACACAGCATCCAAAAGAGGTGGAATACCAATAGAAAAACAAGCAGCTGTAGAATTCAAATAAACAAATATCATGAGCATCCCAGTGATGTAACAAGCACCTCGAGGAAAGCAACTTAGCCACAACAGAACCTCCAGAGGCGTTTAAGCTGATATCTCGGCAGAAATTTTGCAGCACGGGGAGCAGTTCCAGGACATAGACCATATCCTGAATGAGAAAAAGCTGCAATCTAGGGTAGCCTATGCCAAATGACCGCCGTTTATAACAACGGCAGAGATAGGGAATTTCACTGACAGGCAAACCTTAAAAGAATTCAGCAGTTTGAGACTGATCCTAAAACAAAAATTGAGAATCCTACCCTGAGTAGAAAAGTAGCAAGATGAAATGGAAATAACAAAACCATTATTGCAAATGCAAGAAGAGCCTGAGTTGCAAAGAAGTAAGATGAAGAAGGCAAGGAGGACATCAAAATCCTAAAGATGGGAGAGGGTAGCAGGAAATCATAGTTGATTTTAAGCACTATCTTAAGTGAATCAGCTTACATGACTGTCTGACGCAAAACGAGAGATGCATGGCCTAATGTGTATGCAAAACATACAATCAGACAAACAAACAAACACCAAAAGGTTACAGTTGGCTGACATATACCAAACAACCATGATTATTCAAGACAAAATACTCAAAATGATGTCAAGGTTCATTCAGCACGCATCGATCTATTATCGCTGTTACCATGTACTCAACAAACTTGTATTCCGAAAACAGACGCGTGCATTACTATTCATAGATACTGATCCAGAAGTGCATATCGTGAGCCAACCCAAATGACGGTTTTGAATAAGGGTGGGTCATAGGAAGCGATATAGACTTAGAAGTCTTCCAACAGGATGAATGAATGACTAATTCTACACTACATAGAGAAGAAATGGCATAAGACTATAACAAAGACAAGTAGCTCTGCAAAACTGAACTAAGAGCAAAAGAGACAGACAGGAAAGTGCACGATGGGTTTGGTTTCATTTCTAGGAATTTCAGCCCCCATGAAACAAATGGATCCATGTTCTGAAAGTGTGGGTGTTTCAGCACAAAGCAACAGAAGGATATGTAATCTGGGTGAATGGATATAACACAAACATGAGTTTCCTTGAGTGGATCTCCATGTACTGTGAACTGTTAGAAAGTTAAAGAGGTGTGAATCCATAAACTGATCATGGACACAATTGTCTCCGTTTGTACTGTGTATACAGATCTGAACAAAAGGAAAGAGGGAAGAGAAAAGGACAATGGGACCCTTCTGGATAGAATCACATTTCCCTTAGGAAACTCTCGTCTAATGCAGCATCACCCCCAACACTGACTTGATGCATCAACCAATGGGGATGGCAGTTACCGGTTGAATTCCAGGTGGACGGATGGTGTGTACCATGAGGCTTGTTGCGGCTGGTGGATCCAAGGTAACTGGGCAGAATTCTGTGGGTGGATCAGTTTGATGGTGGGTCTGCTGCCCTATGTGGAGATTGGCTTAGGTCTTTTTTTCGGGAAGCTGAGTAATTTCGAGATACTGCTGCTGCCAAAAGACCTGGGTTCACGGGTCAGTTTCCAGAATCTGAAAGGGCAGGCAGTGGAAGATCTGCCTATCAAAAGCTTACTGGTGATGCTCCGAGGTATTTTCAGACTTGCCCATTCCTGTTTACATCGACTTTATGGGAGACACGAAGAGAAGCTGGCAGAAACACTGGCTGCATGGATTGAGGAGATGTGCGAACACATTGATGAAAGTTGTTCTGCTACAGTGGAGAATATCGGCATGGAGACATCTCTAGAGAATACCAGGCTCGAAAGACAGTCATGAGACCTACTGAACCTCGCTGATTCTGGCAGAAACATAAGGAGAGTCAACGTGCCCATGAGAAAGAAACTCGATTCTCAGATCCAAGAACGGGTCCAGGATTCCTGAAGTCTAAAAGAGAAGAGATGGCAGAGATGATAAAAGCACTCATGTTCTAGGAAGAGGTCGTGAGGATCCACACATCCCAAGGGGCATTTACGAATCATTCAGACCGAAATGCACCAAGCCCAGGTTAGCCTATTCCCACGTTTGTGCCTAGCTATCAATCACATGCTCTTCCCTCCACTCCACTCAGGCATCCATTTCAAAGGATCAGAACCTGAGCTGCAATGAATCCAGTAGGAGGAGAGCAAGCCCCTACTAGAATCAGAGTTCCTCCTCCTTCACACTCGGTGAAAAACATTGAAATCCTAAAAGGTCAATTACTCTCGACTGAAATATATAGGAATTGAATACTTAGCTCACACAAAGAAATGATGAACTTCACTTAGATTAAGGAAATGCTGGGGTTATGTATTCTTTTGGCTGAAAGAGTGTGGGAAGTGAGGGGAATCTTTGAATGAACTTGAATATGTATTAGGACTCAGTTTTTCAAGACAATACAGGAAAATATTAGAGGTCAGATAGTGAACTGAACTGTAAAATACGCCACATTAAAGAAACAGGTTATGTGGACAGTCATTCACTTCCGTCAAGCCCCGGGTGCACTATATCTTGGAGGTGCACACTTTGTTGTGTTAAATTGTTTTACCCAAAATGATCGAATGATTAAGCCTTCTCAGCACTGATAGAAGAGCACATGGTTCTCAATAGCCTAGCATAGCTTCAGTAGGATTCTCATAGTTAAATGACTCTGGGTGCTTTTGGAATCAAGCCTAAATATATATATTCTGTTTAGATATTCTTGTATATTCCTAGAGAGGAATGTTACCCCTTGAAATGCCAACATTGCCTAGTATGTGTCATTGGGATTAAAGTGCACCAGGTGCACAAGGGAAACTCTGAATGGTGGTTATTTCATGGTTCCAATAGGTATTTCATTCTTCCTTTTGTTGTTGGAGGCTTTAAGAGAAAAGAGTTGGCATGTCCCCTTCAAATATTTGGACTGCTATTTTATATTGAGTCTGTCTGTGTTTCCTTAGAGCTGACAAAATCTTACAGACATTGTCAAGTCTGGCTTCTAGGTAGATTTGGTAATATTCAAAAACTAAACTCACTTTCATATAAATCCCAAAACATGTAAATTGATACTGTTAAATTTCTTAAAGACTGCAACTGCCTTGTAAACATAGGGTCAAAGCTGTGGTCTTCAGAAAAACCCTCCAACGATGTCTGTAATAAAACGGAGCAAAACAAATATCCAATTTCTGTGAATTATTTGTGAAAACTGTTGATTTGTCGATGCCAAGTAGGAAGAGAAACAGTGCAAACTGCTCTCACTAGCTACCATACACAAAATATTGTAAACATACAATCAACCAGCCCTTGGCAAGGACACTTTCCGAAGAGTGGTCTGTTAATTCCAAAGACAGGATGAGGCCTCAGAAAAACCGGAAGCAGGAAAAGGCAAAGTAGAGAATGGAAACCAGTGCAGGATCTGACCTTGGTAATGGAGCATCAAAGGTGAAACTCTGTTTTACTTGGAAGCACACTCTCAACTTGGCAGCAGGCAGGGGATTGAAGGTGATGCGCTGAGTATTAGCAGAGTGCACAGCAGATGCTTGGCTGACAGAACTCAAAGAAATCAGCTCAAAATATCCCCACGATTGAATCTGAACCAAGATCCGAGCTGCCAAATCTGAGCTAGCAGAGGCAGCGGAAAAAGCGGGGTAGGGCTACGGATGATGGCTCTCGCACAACTCAGGGATCTAGAGTGCATTGTGCGTTTTGGTGGGTACTTTCAAGAGAGCAAAGAGAACTGTGACCTCAGTGAGACAGCAACCGCACTGGCGCGTGACGTTGAGTTTATTGATATGTCCTAAGGCCACATCCACTGCATCTGCAGGACCAGGGTCCAATTTGACATTTTGCCAATACAGCACGTGTGGGGCTCGATCAGAGGTATCATGCATCTGGACTGAGGGTTCCTGGGGGCGTTGGGTTTGAAATCAGTATTAAAAGATTTAGGATATTGTACATTCATAACCTGGATTGGGATTACAGTCTGATTTGTGGCAGAGGATGCGAAACAGCTCTGTGGTTGCCTTCGTGAATCCATAAATCAAGAATGAGAGAATTAGGAAGAGTGGTCAAAGTCCACAGCATGAGAATATGAAGCATTTTTACAGCATTATCACCCAAATGCAGATGCTACATTATGGACGGCACTGACATGGTACTGCACCGAGGACACATTGGTCGGTCGGCGGGATCATCCCAGCAGGCCCTGAAGTATGACATCCATACATATGCTTCCACTGGTGTTTCTGTAGACAGAGAAGCTCTGGGAAGAACTGGTAACATTGGGACATTCCCGTGGCAGTAGAAAGTACAAGCGCACTCTACGTTGGCTGTTTTGTAGACACTTCAAAATGACATAAAGAAGAATGCGGAGCTGAAAACTTATAGAAGCTTCATTTCCACTAGAGGAAGTGCCCTGTGCCCTTTCAGAATTGAGATTAGTGTAATAAAAATGAGGATCTAATAACTGAAGCAGTATGGTGTGTTCATCACAACAAAGGCAACACAAAGATTCAGAGATATACCAGACATCATACACAGGAACAGGGCATGGCATCAAGGTCTAGGGAAAATTGTCCTCACAGAAATACCAGGGAATTGTGTACAGCAAGTGTCTAAAACGTGCACTTAATGAAGCCCTATAAGTCTATATTAAATACATGATATTACCTGACCTGTAGAGTAAAAGAAGTATAGTAAAAGAAACAGGAAGTACCATTTTCAGTTCCAAAGAGATTGAAGGCCCAAAAAATAAGCTTTCACACAACTAGATGGCAAAACGATACCAGAGCAAGCTCTAGAAATGGAGGTGAGGGAAACACTGATGAATCACAGTGCCTCAGAATCACAAAAGGCAGAATACCAGAAAAGGGGAAGAGAAACTTTAAACATGAACCCAATAGTATCTGAAAACTCAATGGATGAGATAAAAACTGGGCTAAAGTCAATCCTAAGCAGACTACATATTGCAGAGGGACTCGTGAATGACTGTGAGGACAGGGGAACAGATATCCCTCGATCAGAAGAAGACACAGAAAAGCAAGTGCAAACCAACGCTAACATCACTGTTGAATCCTGGGTGAAGACAAGGCAGGTAAGATTAGGAATCTTAGGATTCCCAAATGGAAAAGCAAGAGATAAAATAATAAATTCTGAAAAGGAATTTGTAGAAAAATCAGAATGAAACTTGCTGAAAGCCAAGAAAGTATCATCTATACGAATTCAGGAAGTGCACTACGTCCAAAAGAGGTGGAATACCAATAGACAAACAAGCAGCTGTAGAATTCAAATAAACAAATTTCATGATGCAAAATGCACCTCGAGGAAAGCAACATAGTCACAACAGAACCTCCAGAGGGGTTACAGCTGATATCTCGGCAGAAATTTTGCAGCACGGGGAATAGAGCCAAGACATAGATAATATCCTGAATGAGAAAAAGCTGCAATCTAGGGTAGCCTATGCCAAATGACCGCCGTTTATAACAATGGCAGAGATAGGGAATTTCACTGACAGGCAAACCTTAAAAGAATTCAGCAGTTTGAGACTGATCCTAAAACAAAAATTGAGAATCCTACCCTGAGTAGAAAAGTAGCAAGATGAAATGGAAATAACAAAACCATTATTGCAAATGCAAGAAGAGCCTGAGTTGCAAGGAAGTAAGATGAAGAAGGCAAGGAGGACATCAAAATCCTAAAGATGGGAGAGGGTAGCAGGAAATCATAGTTGATTTTAAGCACTATCTTAAGTGAATCAGCTTACATGACTGTCTGACGCAAAACGAGAGATGCATGGCCTAATGTGTTTGCAAAACATACAATCAGACAAAGAAACAAACACCAAAAGGTTACAGTTGGCTGACATATACCAAACAACCATGATTATTCAAGACAAAATACTCAAAATGATGTCAAGGTTCATTCAGCACGCATCGATCTATTATCGCTGTTACCATGTACTCAACAAACTTGTATTCCGAAAACAGACGCGTGCATTACTATTCATAGATACTGATCCAGAAGTGCATATCGTGAGCCAACCCAAATGACGGTTTTGAATAAGGGTGGGTCATAGGAAGCGATATAGACTTAGAAGTCTTCCAACAGGATGAATGAATGACTAATTCTACACTACATAGAGAAGAAATGGCATAAGCCTATAACAAAACAAGTAGCTCTGCAAAACTGAACTAAGAGCAAAAGAGACAGACAGGAAAGTGCACGATGGGTTTGGTTTCATTTCTAGGAATTTCAGCCCCCATGAAACAAATGGATCCATGTTCTGAAAGTGTGGGTGTTTCAGCACAAAGCAACAGAAGGATATGTAATCTGGGTGAATGGATATTACACAAACATGAGTTTCCTTGAGTGGGTCTCCGTGTACTGTGAACTGTTAGAAAGTTAAAGAGGTGTGAATCCATAAACTGATCATGGACACAATTCCCTCCGTTTGTACCGTGTATACAGATCTGAACAAAAGGAAAGAGGGAAGAGAAAAGGACAATGGGACCCTTCTGGATAGAATCACATTTCCCTTAGGAAACTCTCGTCTAATGCAGCATCACCCCCAACACTGACTTGATGCATCAACCAATGGGGATGGCAGTTACCGGTTGAATTCCAGGTGGAATGTTGGTGTGTACCACGAGGCTTGTTGCGGCTGGTGGATCCAAGGTAACTGGGCAGAATTCTGTGGGTGGATCAGTTTGATGGTGGGTCTGCTGCCCTATGTGGGGATTGGCTTAGGTCTTTGTTCGGGAAGCTGAGTAAGTTCGAGATACTGCTGCTGCCCAAAGACCTGAGTTCACGGGTCAGTTTCCAGAATCTGAAAGGGCAGACAGTGGAAGATTTGCCTGTCATCAGCTTACTGGTGATGCTCCGAGGTATTTTCAGACTTGCCCAGTCCTGTTGATGTCGACTTTATGGGAGACACGAAGAGAAGCTGGCAGAAACACTGGCTGCATGGATTGAGGAGATGTGCGAACACATTGATGAAAGTTGTTCTGCTACAGTGGAGAATATCGGCATGGAGACATCTCTAGAGCATACCAGGCTCGAAAGACAGTCATGAGACCTACTGAACCTCGCTGATTCCGGCAGAAACATAAGGAGAGTCAACGTGCCCTTGAGAAAGTAACTCGATTCTCAGCTCCAAGAAAGGGTCCAAGATTCCTGAAGTCTAAAAGAGAAGAGATGGCAGAGATGATAAAAGCACTCATGTTCTAGGAAGAGGTCGTGAGAATCCACACATCCCAAGGGGCATTTACGAATCATTCAGACCGAAATGCACCAAGCCCATGTAAGCCTATTCCCAAGTTTGTGCCTAGGTAACAATCACATGCCCTTCCCTCCACTCCACTCAGGCATCCATTTCAAAGGATCAGAACCTGAGCTGCAATGAATCAATTAGGAGGAGAGCAAGCCCCTACAAGAATCAGAGTTCCTCTTCCTTCACACTCGGTGAACAACAGTGAAATCCTTAAAGGTCAAATACTCTCCAATGAAATATATAGGAATTTATACTTAGCTCACACAAAGAAATGGTGACCTTCCCTTAGATTAAGGAAATGCTGGGGTTATGTATTCTTTGGGCTGAAAGGATTGTGGGAAGTGAGGGGAATCTTTGAATGAACTTGAATATGTATTAGGCCTCAGTTTTTCAAGACAGTACAGGAAAATATTAGAAGTCAGATAGTGAACTGAACTGTAAATTTCGCCAAACACATTAAAGACACAGGTTATGTGGACAGTCATTCACTTCCGTCAATACCCGGGTGCACTATATATTGGAGGTGCAGACTTGGTTGTGTTAAATTGTTTTACCCAACATGATCGGATGATTAAGCCTTCTTAGCACTGATAGAAAATCACCTGGTTCTCAATAGCCTAGCATAGCTGCAGCAGGGTTCTCATAGTTAAATGTCTCTAGGTGATTTTGGAATCAAGCCTAAATGTATATATTCTGTTTAGATTTTCTTGTATATTCCTAGAGAGGAATGTTACGCCTTGAAATGCCAACATTGCCTAGTATGTGTCATTGGGAGTAAAGGGCACCAGGTGCACAAGGGAAAGCCAGATTGAGGGTTACTTCAAGGTTCCAAAAGTATTTCATTTTTTCTTTTGTTGTTGGAGGTTTCAAGAGAAAAATTTGGCATGTCCCCTTCAAACTTTAGGACTGCTAATTTACATTGAGACTCTCTGTTTTTCCTTAGAGCTGACAAAATCTTACAGACATTGTCAAGTCTGGCTTCTAGGTTGATTTGGTAATATTCAAAATGTAAATTCACTTTCATATAAATCCCAAAACATGTAAATTTATACTGTTAACTTTCTTAAAGTCTGCAACTGCCTTGTCAACATAAGGTCAAAGCTCGAGTCTTCGGAAAACCCCTCCGACGATGGCTGTAAAAAAACGGAGCGAAACAAATATCCAATTTCTGTGAATTATTTGTGAAAAGTGTTGATTTGTCGATGCCCAGTAGGAAGAGAACCAGTGCAAACTGCTCACACTAGCTACCATACACAAAACATTGTAAACACACACTCACCCAGCCCTTGGCAAGGACACTTTCCGATGAGTGTTCTGTTACTTCCAAAGACAGGATGAGGCCTCAGAAAAACCGGAAGCAGGAAAAGGCAAAGTAGAGAATGGAAACCAGTGCAGGATCTGACCTCTGGTAATGGAGCATCAACGGTGAATCTCTGTTTTACTTGGAAGCACACTCTCAAGCGGGCAGCAGGCATGGGATTGAAGGTGATGCTCTGAGTATTAGCAGAGTGCACAGCAGATGCTTGGCTGACAGAACTCAAAGAAATCAGCTCAAAATATCCACACGATTGAATCTGAGACCAAGATCCGAGCTGCCAAATCTGAGCTAGCAGACGCAGCGGAAAAAGCGGGTAGGGCTACGGATGATGGCTCTCGCACAACTCAGGGATCTAGAGTGCGTTGTGGGTTTTTGTGGGTACTTTCAAGAGAGCAAAGAGAACTGTGACCTCAGTGAGACAGCAACCGCACTGGCGCGTGAGGTTGAGTTTATCGATATGTCCTATTGCCACATCCACTGCATCTGCAGGACCAGGGTCCAATTTGACATTTTGCCAATAGAGCACGTGTGGGGCTCGATCAGAAGTATCATGCATCTGGACTGAGGGTTCCAGGGGGCGTTGTGTTTGAAATCAGTATTAAAATTTTTAGGATCTGCTACATTCATAACCTGGATTGGGATTAAACTCAGGTTTGAAGCAGAGGATGCGGAACAGCTCTGTGGTTGCCTTCGTGAACCCATAACTCAAGAATGAGAGAACTAGGAAGAGTGGTCAAAGTCCACAGCATGAGATGATGAAGCATTTCTTACAGCATTATCACCCAAATGCAGATGCTACATTTTGGACGGCACTGACAGGGTACTGCACCGAGGACACATAGGTCTGTCTGCTCGATCATCCCAGCAGGCCCTGAAATATGACATCCATACATATGATTCCACTGGTGTTTCTGTAGACAGAGAAGCTCTGGGAAGAACTGGTAACATTGGGACATTCCCGTGGCAGTAGAAAGTGCAAGCACACTCTACGTTGGCTGTTTTGCAGACACTTCAAAATGACATACAGAAGAATGCAGAGATGAAAACCTATAGAAGCTTCATTTCCACTAGAGGAAGTGCCCTGTGCCCTTTCAGAATTGTGAGATTAGTGTAATAAAAATGAGGTTCTACTAACTGAAGCGGTATGGTGTGTTCATCACAACAAATGCAACACCAGGATTTAGAGATATACCAGACAACACACACAGGAACAGGGCATGGCATCAAGGTCTAGGGAAAATTATCCTCACAGAAATACCATGGAATTGTGTACACCAAAGAGTCTAAAGTTTGCACTTACCCAAGCCCTATAAGTCTATATTAAATACATGATATTTCCTGAAATTTAGTGTAAATGAATTATAGTAAAAGAAAAAGGAATTACCAATTTCAGTTCCAAAGAGATTGAAGGCCCAATAAATAAGCTTTCAAACAACTAGACGGCAAAACGACACCAGAGCAAGCTCTGAAAATGGAGGTGAGGAAAACACTGATGAACCACAGTGCCTCAGAATCACAAAAGGCAGAATACCAGAAAAGGGGAAGAGAAACTCTAAACATGAACACAATAGTACTTGAAAACTCAATGAATGAGATAAAAACTGGGCTAAAGTCAATCCTAAGCAGACTACATAATGCAGAGGGACTCGTGAATGACTGTGAGGACAGGGGAACAGAAATCCTTCGATCAGAAGAAGACACAGAAAAGCAAGTGCAAACCAACGCTAACATCACTGTTGAATCCTGGGTGATGACAAGGCAGGTAAGATTAAGACTCATAGGAATCCAAAATGGAAATGCAAGAGATAAAATAATAAATTCTGAAAAGGAATTTGTAGAAAAATCAGAATGAAACTTGCTGAAAGCCAAGAAACTATCATCTATACGAATTCAGGAAGTACACAGCGTCCAAAAGAGGTGGAATACCAATAGACCAAAAAGCAGCTGTAGAATTAAAATAAACAAATTTCATGATCATCCCAGTGATGTAAAATGCACCTCGAGGAAAGCAACTTAATCCCAACAGAACCTCCAGAGGGGTTTCAGCTGATATCTCGGCAGAAATTTTGCATCACGAGGAGGAGTGCCAAGACATAGACCATATCCTGAAAGAGAAAAAGCTGAAGTCTAGGGTAGCCTATGCCAAATGACCGCCGTTTATAACAACGGCAGAGATAGGGAATTTCACTGACAGGCAAACCTTAAAAGAATTCAGCAGTTTGAGACTGATGCTACAACAAAAATTGAGAATCCTACCCTGAGTAGAAAAGTAGCAAGATGAAATGGAATTAACAAAACCATTATTGCAAATGCAGGAAGAGCCTGAGTTGCAAAGAAGTAAGAAGAAGAAGGCAAGGAGTACATCAAAATCCTAAAGATGGGAGAGAGTAGCAAGATATCATAGTTGATTTTAAGCACTATCTTAAGTGAATCAGCTTACATGACTGTCTGTCTGAAGCAAAAGGAGAGATGCATGGCCTAATTTGTTTGCAAAACAATCAGACAAACAAACAAACACCAAAAGTTACAGTTGGCTGACATATACCAAACAACCATGATTATTCAAGACAAAATACTCAAAGTGATGTCAAGGATCCTTCAGCACGCATCGAACTATTTTCGCTTTTAGCATGTACTCAACACACTTCTATTCCAAAAACAGACGCGTGCATTACTATTCATAGATACTGATCCAGAAGTGCATATCTTGAGCCAACCCAAATGACGGTTTTGAATAAGGGAGGGTCATAGAACCGGATATAGACTTACAAGTCTTCCAACAGGATGAACGAATGCCTAATTCTACCCTACGTAGAAAAGAAATTGCATAAGCCTATAACAAAGACAAGTAGCTCTGCAAAACTGTACTAAGAGCAAAAGAGACAGACAGGAAAGTGCACGTAGGGATTGGTTTCATTTCTAGGAATTTCAGCCCCCATGAAACAAATGGATCCATGTACTGAGAGTGTGGGTGTTTCAGCAGAAAGCAACAGACGGATATGTAATCTGGGTGGATGGATATTACACAAACATGAGTTTCCTTGAGTGGGTCTCTGTGTACTGTGAACTGTTAGAAAGTTTAAATAGGTGTGAATCCATAAACTGATCATGGACACACTTCCCTCCGTTTGTACTGTGTATACAGATCTGAAAAAAAGGAAAGAGGGAAGACAAAAGGACCATGGGACCCTTGTGGATAGAATCACATTTCCCTTAGGAAACTCTCGTCTAATGCAGCATCACCCCCAATACGGACTTGATGCATCAACCACTGGGGATGGCAGTTACCGGTTGGATTCCAGGTGGAATATTGGTGTGTATCACGAGGCGTGTTGCGGCTGGTGGATCTAAGGTAAATGTGCAGAATTCTGTGGGTGGATCAGTTTGATGGTGGGTCTGCTGCCCTATGTGGAGATTGGCTTAGTTCTTTTGTACGGGAAGCTGTTTAAGTTCAAGATACTGCTGCTGCCCAGAGACCTGAGTTCACGGGTCAGTTTCCAGAATCTGAAAGGGCAGACAGTGGAAGATCTGCCTGTCATCAGGTTAATGGTGAGGCTCTGAGGTATTTTCAGACTTTCCCAGTCCTGTTGATGTCGACTTTATGGGAGACACGAAGAGAAGCTGGCAGAAACACTGGCTGCATTGATTGAGGAGATGTGTGAACACATTGATGAAAGTTGTTCTGCTACAGTGGAGAATATCGGCATGGAGACATCTCTAGAGCATACCAGGCTCGAAAGACATTCATGAGACCTACTGAACCTCGCTGATACTGGCAGAAACATACGGAGAGTCAACGTGTCCTTGAGAAAGTTACTCGATTATCTGCTCCAAGAACGAGTCCAAGATTCCTGACGTCTAAAAGAGAAGAGATGGCAGAGATGATAAAAGCGCTCATTTTTTGGAACAGGTCGTGAGAATCCACACATCCCTAGGGGCATTTAAGAATCATTCAAACCGAAATGCACCAAGCACAGGTAAGCCTATTCCCACGTTTGTGCCTAGCTATCAATCACATGCTCTTCCCTCCACTCCACTCAGGCATCCATTTCAATGGATCAGAACCTGAGCTGCAAAGAATCAAGTAGGAAGAGAGCAAGCCCCTACTAGAATCAGAGTTCCTCCTGCTTCACACTCGGTGAACAACTGTGAACTCCTTAAAGGTCAAATACTCTCGACTGAAATAGATAGGAATTGAATACTTAGCTCACACAAAGAAATGATGACCTTCCCTTAGATTAAGGAAATGCTGGGGTTATGTATTCTTTGGGCTGAAAGGAGTGTGGGAAGTGAGGGGAATCTTTGAATGAACTTGAATATGTATTAGGCCTCAGTTTTTCAAGACAGTACAGGAAAATATTAGAAGTCAGATAGTGAACTGAACTGTAAATTTCGCCAAACACATTAAAGACACAGGTTATGTGGACAGTCGTTCCCTTCCGTCAAGCCCCGGGTGCACGATATCTTGGAGGTGCAGACTTGATTGTGTTAAATTGCTTCGCCCAACATGATCGGATGATTAATTCTTCTCAGCACTGATAGAAGAGCACCTGGTTCTTAATAGCCTAGCATATCTGCAGCAGGCTTCTCATAGTTAAATGCCTCTAGGTGCTTTTGGAATCAACCTTAAATATATATATTCTGTTTAGATTATCTTGTATATTCCTAGAGAGGAATGTTACCCCTTGAAATGCCAACATTGCTTAGTATGTGTCATTGGGATTAAAGGGCACCAGGTGCACAAGTGAAACACAGGATGGGGGTTATTTCATGGTTCCAATAGCTTTTTCATTGTTTCCTTTGTTGTTGGAGGCTTCAAGAGAAAAGAGTTGGCATGTCCCCTTGAAAGTTTTGGACTGTTATTTTACATTGAGACTGTCTGTTTATCCCTTAGAGCTGACAAAATCTTACAGAAACTGTCAAGTGTGGCTTCTAGGTTGATTTGGTAATTTTCAAAATCTAACTTCACCTTCATATAAATCCCAAAACATGTAAATCGATACTGTTAACTTTCTGAAAGGCTGCACCTGCCTTATCAACATAAGGTCAAAGCTGGATTCTTCAGAAAATCCCACCGACAATGGCTGTAAAGAAATCGGAGCGGAACAAATATCCTATTTCTGTGAATTATTTGTGAAAAGTGTTGATTTGTCGATGCCCAGTAGGAAGAGAACCAGTGCAAACTGCTCTCACTAGCTACCATACACAAAACATTGTAAACACACACTCACCCAGCCCTTGGCACAGGACACTTGCCTAAGAGTGTTCTGTTACTTCCAAAGACAGGATGAGGCCTCAGAAAAACCGGAAGCAGGAAAAGGCAAAGTAGAGAATGGAAACCAGTGCAGGATCTGACCTCTGGTAATGGAGCATCAAAGGTGAAACTCTGTTTTCCTTGGAAGCACACTCTCAAGCGGGCAGCAGGCATGGGATTGAAGGTGATGCGCTGAGTTTTAGAAGATTGCACAGCAGATGCTTGGCTGGCAGAACTCAAAGCAATAAGCTCAAAATATCCCCACAATTGAATCTGAGACCAAGATCCGAGCTGCCATATCTGAGCTAGCAGAGGCAGCGGAAAAGCGGGGTAGGGCTACGGATGATGGCTCTCACAGAACTCAGGGATCTAGAGTGCGTTGTGGGTTTTGGTGGGTACTTTCAAGAGAGCAAAGAGAACTGTGACCTCAGTGAGACAGCAACCGCACTGGCGCATGTGGTTGAGTTTTTCGATATGTCCTATGGCCACATCCACTGCATCTGCAGGACCAGGGTCCAATTTGACATTTTGCCAATAGAGCAAGTGTGGGGCTCAATCAGAGGTATCATGCATCTGGACTGAGGGTTCCAGGGCACGTTGGGTTTGAAATCAGTATTAAAAGATTTAGGATCTGCTACATTCATAACCTGGATTGGGATTACAGTCTGGTTTGAGGCAGACGATGCGGAACAGCTCTGTGGTTGCCTTCATGAACACATTACTCAAGAATGGGAGAAATAGGAAGAGTGGTCAAAGTCCACATCATGAGAAGATGAAGCATTTCTTACAGCATTATCACCCAAATGCAGATGCTACATTTTGGACGGCACTGACAGGGTACTGCACCGAGGACACATAGGTCGGTCTGCGGGATCATCCCAGCAGGCCCTGATGTATGACATCCATACATATGCTTCCACTGGTGTTTCTGTAGACAGAGAAGCTCTGGGAAGAACTGGTAACATTGGGACATTCCCATGGAAGTAGAAAGTACAAGTGCACTCTATGTTGGCTGTTTTGGAGACACTTCAAAATGACATACAGAAGAATGCAGAGCTGAAAACCTATAGAAGCTTCATTTCCACTAGAGGAAGTGCCCTGTGCCCTTTCAGAATTGTGAGATTAGTGTAATAAAAATGAAGTTCTACTAACTGAAACAGTATGGTGTTTTCATCACAACAAATGCATCACCATCAATTAGAGATATACAAGAATACACACACAGGAACAGGGCATGGCCTCAATGTCTAGGGAAATTTGTCCTCACAGAAATATTATGGAATTGCGTACACCAAATAGTCTAAATTTTTCACTTAACCAAGCCTTATAAGTCTATATTAAATACCTGATTGTACTTGACCAAGATAGAAAAAGAAATATAGTAAAAGAAACAGGAAGTACCATTTCAGTTCCAAAGAGATTGAAGGCCCAAACAATAAGCTTTCAAGCAACTAGATGCAAAACTCTACCAGAGCAAGCTTTGAAAACGGAGGTGAGAAAAACACTGTAGTACAACAGAGTCTCAGAATCACAAAAGTCAGAATACCAGAAAAGGTGAAGGGAAACTCTAGAGAAGAACCAAATAATATCAGAAAACTCAATGGATGAGATAATAACTGGGCTAAAGTCAGTCCTAAGCAGACTAGATAATGCAGAGGGACTCGTGAATGACTGTGAAGACAGGGGAACATAAATCCCTTGATCAGATAAAGACACAGAAAAGCAAGTGCAAACCAACGCTAACATCACTGTTGAATCCTGGTGTAAGAAAAAGCATGAAAGAATAGGATTCATAAGAGTCCCAAAAGGAAAAGCAAGAGATAAAATAAAAAATTCTGAAAAGGTGTTTGTAGAAGAATCACAATGAAACATGCTGAAAGCCATGAAAGGATCATCTATACGAATTCAGGAAGTACACAGCATCCAAAGGAGGTGAAATCCCAATACACCAACAAGCAGCTGTAGAATTCAAATAAACAAAGTTCATGATCATCCCAGTGATCTAAAATGCACCTCGAGGAAAGCAACTTAGTCACAATAGAACCTCCAGTGGGGTTTCAGCTCATATCTCGGCAGAAATTTTGCTGGACAGGGAGGAGTGCCAGGACATAGGCCATATCTTCAATGAGAAAAAGCTGCAATCTACGGTAACCAATGCCAAATGACCGCCTTTTCTAAGAACGGCAGAGCTAGGGAATTTCACTGACCAGCAAATCTTAAAAGAATTCAGCAGTTTGAAACTGATCCTAAAACACAAGTTGAGAATCCTTCCCTGAGTAGAAATGTAGCAAGATGAAATGGAAATAAGAAAACCACTATTGGAAATGCAAGAAGAGCATGAGTTGCAAAGAAGAAACAAGAAGAAGGCAAGGAGGACATCAAAATCCTAAAGATGGGAGAGGGTAGCAGGAAATCATAGTTGATTTTAAGCACTATCTTAAGTGAATCAGCTTATATTATTGTCTGTCTGAAGCAAAAGGAGAGATGCATGGCCTAATGTGTTTGCAAAACAAACAAACAATCAAACAAACAAACACCAAAAGGTTACAGTTGGCTGACATATACCAAGGAACCATGATTATTCGATACAAAATACTCAAAGTGATGTCAAGGATCATTCAGCAAGCATCGACCCAGTATGGCGGCTAGCATGTACTCAACACACTTGTATTCGGAAAACAGATGCGTGCATTCATATTCATAAATATTGATTCATAAGTGCATATCGTGACCCAAACCAAAGGACGGTTTTGAATATGATTGGTTCATAGAACGTGATATACACTTACAAGTCTTCCAACAGGATGAACGAATGTCATATTCTACCCTACGTAGAGAAGAAACGGCATAAGCCTATAGCAAAGACAAGTAGCTCTGCCAAACTGTACTAAGAGCAAAAGAGACAGACTACAAAGGGCACATTGGGATTGGTTTCACTTCGAGGAATTTCAGCCCCCATGAAACAAATGGATCCATGTTCTGAGAGTGTGGATGTTTCAGCAGAAAGCAACAGACGGATATGTATTCTGGGTGAATGGATATTACACAAACATGACTTTACTTTAGTGGGTCTCCATGTAATGTGAACTGTTAGAAAGTATCAAGACGTGTGAAAACATAAACTAAAATTGGACACACTTCCCTCCGTTTGTACTCTGTATACAGTCTGGACCAAAGGAAAGCGGGAAGAAAAAAGGACGATTGGACGCCAGTGGATTGAATCACGTTTCCCTTAGGAACCTCTAGTCTAATGCAGCCCCTCCCCCAACACTGAAAAAATGCAGCAACCATTGGGGATGGCAGTTACCGGATGGAATTCCAGAAGGAATGTTGCTGTGTACTGCGAGGCTTGTTGTGGCTGATGGAACCAAGGTACCTGGGCAGAATTCTGTGGGTGGATCAGTGTGATGGAGGGTCTGCCGCCCTCTGTGGAGCTTGGCTTTGGTCTTTTGCTCGGGAAGCTGTGCAAGTTCGAGTTACTGCTGCTGCCCAAAGACCTGAGTTCACGGGTCAGATTCCAGAATCTGAAAGGGCAGACAGTGGAAGATCTGCCTGTCATCAGCATACTAGTGAGGCTCAGAGTTACTTCCAGACTTGCCCAGTCCTGTTGAAGTCGACTTTATGGGAGACACGAAGAGAACCTGGCAGAAAAGTTGGCTGGATGGATTGAGCTGAGATGCGAACATATTGATGAGAGTTGTTCTGCTACAATGGAGAATACCGGCATGGAGGCTTCTCTAGAGAATTCCAGGCTCGAAATTCTTTCATGAGACCTACTGAACCTCGGTGATACTGGTAGAAATATACGGAGTGTCAACGTGCACTTGAGAAAGTTACTCAATTCCCTGCTTCAAGAACGGGTCCAAGATTCCTGACGTCTATAAGAGAAGAGATGGCGGAGATGATAAAAGCGCTCATGTTCTTGGAAGAGGTCACGAGAATCCACAGGTCCCAAGGGGCATTTACAAACCATTCAGACCAAAATGCACCAAGCCCAGGTAAGCCTTTTCCCAGGTTTGGGCATAGCTATCAGGCACTTGCACTTCCCACCCCTCCACTCAGTCATCCATTTTAAAGAATCAGATCCTGAGCTGCAATGAAGCCAGTAGGAGAAGAGCAAGCCCCTCCTAGAATCAGAATTCCTCCAACTTCACACTCTGTGAAGAATGGTGAATTCCTTAAAGGTCAAATACTCTCTACTAAAATAGATAGGAATTAACTACTCAGCTCACACAAAGAAATGATGACCTTCCCGTAGATTCAGCAAATGCTGTGGTTAAGTATTTTTCGGATGAAGGGAGTGTGGTAGGTGAGGGGAATTTTTGACTGAAATTAAATATGTATTAGGCCTCAGTATTTCAAGACAGTATAGTCAAATATTATAAGTCAGAGAGTGAACTGAACTGTAAAAGTCGTGAAAGACATTAAAGACACAGGTTATGTGGGGCGTCTTTCCCTTCAGACAAGCCACGGGTGCACGATATCATGGGGGTGCACACTTGGTTGTGTGAAATTTATTTACCCAATATGATCGGATGATTAAGCGTTCTCATCAATGATAGAAGAACAATTGGTTCTCAATTGCCTAGCAGAGCTGCAGCAGGGTTCTCATAGCTAAAATGCCTCTAGGTGCTTTGGAATCAAGCCTAAATGTATAATTTTGTTTGGTTTTTCTTGTATTTTCCTAAAGAGGAATGTTACCCCTTGAAATGCCAACATTGGCCAGTATGTGTCATTGTGAGTAAAGGGAACCACATGCACAAGGGAAACCCAGGTTTTCGGTTATTTCGTGGTTCCAATAGGTACTTCATGGTTCCGGTTGGTGTTGGAGGCTTCAACAGTAAAGAGTTGACATATCCCCTTCAAATTATTGGACAGTGATTTTACTTTATAACTGTCTATATTTTTCTTATAGTTGACATAATGTTACAAAATTGACAGGTCTGGCATCTAGGTGGATTTAGTATGTTTCAAAATCTACCTTCATTTTCTTATAAATCCCAAAACATGTAAATCAATTCTATTAACCTTCTTAAAAACTGCAACTGAGTTATCAACACAATGTGAAAATTGGAGGCTACGGACAGACCCTCCCACCATGGCTGCATATAAAACAGAGCTAAACAAACATCACAATTCTGTGAATTATATCTGTAAAGTGTTGATTTATCGATGCCCAGTTGGCAGAGAACCAGTGCAAACTGCGCTCACTCCCACCCATGTACACAGCAATGTAAACATCCACTCACCCAGCCCTTGGCACAGGACACTTTCTGAAGTGTGGTCTGTTACTTCCAAAGACAGGATGAGGCCTCAGAAAACCTGGAAGCAGGAGAAGGCAAAGTAGAGAATGGAAATCTGTGCAGGATCTGACCTCTGCTGATGGAGCAGCAAAGGTGAAACTCTGTTTTACTTGGACGCACACTCTCAAGCGGACAGCACAGATGGGATTGTAGGTAATGCGCTGAGTGTTAGAAGAGTGCACAGCAGATGCTTGGCTGACATAACTCATAGAAATCAGCACAAAATATCCCCACAATTGATTCTGAGACCAAGATCCGATCTGCCAAATTTGAGCCAGAAGAGGCAGCGGAAAATGAGGTATAGAGCTACAGATAATGGCACACGCTGAGTCTCAGGGATCTGGAGTGCATTGTGGGTTGTGGTGGGTTCTATCAAGAGAGCAAACCGACCTGTTACCCCAGTAAGAAAGCAACCACATTGGCGTGTGAGGTTGAGTTTTTTGATATGTTCCATGGCCACATCCACTGCATTTTGCAGGCCCAGGATCAATTTGGCATTTTACCAATAGAGCACGTGTGGGGCTCAATCAGAGATGTCGTGCAACTGGTCTGAGGGATTCAGTGGCCCTTGGGCTTGAAATCAGTATGAAAACCTTTAGGATCTGCTACAGTCATAACCTGGACAGGGATTATGGATTGGTTTGAGGAAGAGAATTCGGTACAGCTCAGTGGTTGCATTCGTGCACCCATGACCCAAGGATGAGGGATCAAGGAAGAGTGGTCAAAGTCCACAACGTGAGAAGTTGAAGCATTTCCTTCAGCATTATCTCCCAAATGCAGATGCTACATTTTGGATGGCACTGACATGGTACTGCAAAGAGGACACAAAGATCGGTCTGCGGGATCATTCAAGCAGGCCCTGATTTATGGCATCCATACATATGTTTCCACTGGTGTTTCTGTAGACAGAGGAGCTCTGGGAAGAACTGGTAACGTTGGGACATTCCCATGGCAATAGAAAGCACAAGCACACTCTCAGTTTGCTGTTTTGGAAAGACTCCAATATGACATGCAGCAGAATGCCGTGCTGAAAACCTTTAAGCTTCATTTCCAGAACAGGAAGTGTACTCTGCACTTTCAGAATTGTGAGGTAAGTGCAATAAAACGAAGTTTTACTAATTGAAAAAATATGGTGTGTTCATCACAACAAAGGCAACACCAGCAATTAGAGATATACCAGACAACACACACAGGAACAGGACATGGCATCAATGCCTAGGGAAAATTGCCCTCACAGAAATATCATGTAACTTTGTACACCCAATGGTCTAAAATTTTCACTTAACAAAGCCCTATAAATCTATATTAGATATCTGATATTACTTGACCAGTAGAGATAAAGAAGTATAGTAAAAGAAACAGGAAGTACCATTTTCAGTTCCAAAGAGTTTGAAGGCCCAAAAAATAAGCTTTCAAACATCTAGACGGCAAAACGCTACCAGAGCAAGTATTGAAAACTGAGGTGAGGAAAACATGAAGTACAACAGTGTCTCAGAATCACAAAAGGCAGTTATCCAGGAAAGGGGAAGAGAAACTCTAAAAACGAGCCAAATAATATCAGAAAACTCAAGGATGAGATAATATCAGGGCTAAAGTCAGTCCAAAGCAGACTTGATAATGCAGACGGACTCGTGAAAGACTGTGAAGACAGGGGAACAGAAATCCCTCGATCAGAAGAAGACATAGAAAAAGAAGTGCAACCCAATGCAAACATTGCTGTTGAAGCCTGGGATAAGACAAATCATGAAAGAGTAAGATTCGTAAGAGTCCCAGATGGAAAAGCAAGATTAACAAAAAAAGTCTGAAAAGATATTTGTAGAAAAATCAGACTGTAACTTGCTGAAAGACAAGAAAGAATGAGGTATACGAAATCAGAAATTACACATACCAAAGGAGGTGGAAACCCAATACACCTACATTCAGCAGTATTATTCAAATCAACAAAGTTCATGATCAACCGAGTGATTTTAAATGCATCTAGTGGAAAACAACTTAGTCACAACACTACCTCCAGAGGGGTTTCAGCTTATATTTCGAGAGGAATATTGCAGGATAGAAGGAGTGACAGGACATAGACCAAATCCTGAATAAGAAAAAGCTGCAATCTATGGTAGCCTATGCTACAAGACTGCCATTCCTATTAAAGGCAGAGCTAGATCATTTCACAGACCGGCAAAACTTAGAAGAATTCAGCAGTTAGGAACTTATCCTTAAAGGAAGATTGAGAATTCCACCCTGAATCGAAAAGTAGCAAGTAGAAATGTAAATAAGAAAACCATTATTGGAAATGCAAGAAGAGCAATGAGTTTCAAAGAATAAAACAAAAAGGCAATGAGGAAATCAAAATCCTGAAGATGGAAGTGGGGAGCAGGAAATCATAGGTGATTTTCAGCACTATACTAAGTAAATCAGCTTACATAACTCTCTGAAGCAAACGGAGAGATTCATGGCGTAATGTGTTTGCAAAACAAACAACAAGCAAACAAACAATCAAACAAATAAACACAAAAAGTGTACGGTTGGCTGACATCTATCCAAAGGAAACATGATAATTCAAAATAAATTACTCAAAGTGATGTCAAGGATGATTCAGCCTGCATTGACCCAGTATCGAGGCTTGCATGTAATCAACACACATGTATTCAGAACACAGACGCGTGCATAAATATTCATAAATATTGATTCAAAAGAGCATATCGTGACCTAACTCAAATGCCGATTTTGAATAAGATGGAGTCATAGTCCGTGATATAGGTTTACAAGTCTTCCAACAGGATCAATGAATGGCATATTCAACCCTACGTAGAGAATAAATGGCATACACCTATAACAAAGACAAGTAGCTCTGCAAAACTGTACTAAGAGCAAAAGAGACAGACAGGAAAGTGCACATTGGGATTGGTTTCACTTCTAGGAATTTCAGCCCCCATGAAACAAATGGATCCATGTTCTGAGAGAGTGTGTATTTCAGCAGAAAAGCAACAGACGGATATGCATTGTGGGTGAATGGATATTACACAAACAAAAGATTCTTATAGTGGGTCTTGGTGTAATGTTAACAGTTAGAAAGTTTAAAGACGTGTGAAACCATAAACAACATGGACAGAATTCCCTCCGTTTGTACTGTGTATACAGATCTGTACAAAAGGATAGAGGGAAGAAAAAACTGATCATGGGACGCTAATGGAGAGAATCACATTTACCTTTGGAACCTCTCGTCTGATGCAGCCCCTCCCCCAACACTGACAAGATGCAGCAACCATTGGGGATGGCAGTTACCGGTTGGATTCCAGGTGGAATCTTGGTGTGTTCTGCCAGGATTGTTGTGGCTGGTGGATCCAAGGTAACTGGGTAGAATTCTGTGGGTGGATCAGTGTCATGGAGGCGGTACCGCCCTCTATGGAGCTTGGCTTAAGTCTCTTTTTCTGGAATCTGTGTAAGTTCGAGATACTCGTGCTGCGCAATGGCCTGAGTTCACGGGTCAGTTTCCAGAATCTGAAAGGGCAGATAGTGGAAGATCTGCCTGTCATCAGCTTACAGGTGAGGCTCCGAGGTACTTTCAGACTTGCCCTGTCCTTTAGAATTTGACTTTATAGGAGACATGAAGGAAGTTGGCAGAAAAGCTGGCTGCACAAATTGAGGTGAGATGCGAACACATTGATGAGAGTTGTTCTGCTACAATGGAGAATACTGGCATGGAGACTTCTGTTGAGAATACCAGGCTCAAAAGACATTCATGAGACATATTGAACCTCGCTGATACTGGCAGAAACATATGGAGTGTCAACGTGCACTTTAGGAAGGTACTCAATTCTCTGCACCAAGAACGGGTCCAAGATTACTGACGTCTAAAAGAGAAGAGATGGCAGAGATGATAAAAGCGCTCATGTTCTTGGAAGAGGTCGTGAGAATCCACACGTCCCAAGGGGCATTTATAAACCACTCAGACGACCAAGCACGAAGCACAGGTAAGCCTTTTCCCAGGGTTGGCCCTTGGTACCAAGCACTTGCTCTTCCCCCCTCCCCTCATGTATCCATTTCAAAGATTCAGCACTTGAGTTGCAATGAAGCCAGTAGGAGCTGAGCAAGCCCCTCCTTGTATCAGAGTTCCTCCTCCTTCACATTCTGTGCACAACAGTGAACTCCTCCATTGTCAACTACTCTCGACTAAAATAGATTGGTATTGAATTTTTCGCTCACACCTTGAAATGATGATCTTCCCCTAGATTCAGCAAATGCTGGGCTTATGTCTACTTTGGTGTGAAGGGAGTTTTGTAAGTGAGAGAATTTTTTGCCTGAATTTGGATATTTATTTATCCTCATTTTTTCAAAACAGTATTTGTAACTATTATAATTCAGTTATTGAAATGAAGTGTAATTGTTGGGATAGATATGTAGTGACACTTCTTTTGTGGACAGTCTTTTCCCTTTTGTCAAGTCCCAGGAGCAGGATATAATGTGATTGCTGTATTTTTTGGGTTAAATTGCTTTTCTCAACATAATTAGTCGATTAAACATTCTCATCTTTGATAGACGAGCACATGATTCTCAATAGCCTAGCAAAGCTGCGGCAGTGTTCTCATATCTATAATATCTCTAAGTGCTATTGAAACCAAGCCTATGTAAAAATACATTGTTTGGGTTTCTTTGTGGTTTCCTAAATAATAATTTTTCCCCTTGAATCGCCAACATTGACCAGTATGTGTCATTATTAGGAAAGGGCACCACATGCACAATGGAAACATAGGGTTGTGGTTGTTAATGGTTCTAAGAATTATTTCATTGTTTCTGTTAGTGCTGGAGGCACCAAGAGAAAACTGTTGACCTGCCTCCTTCATGACTTTTGGCTGCTAATTTATATTTTCTGTGCATTTTTCTTATTTGGATATTTCAAGCTGGTACCTAAATTTGGCAACTCTGTCTTATAGTTAGATACAGTATGTTTCTAAAACTGTATTTATTTTGATACATTTCCCATGTATGTAATTCAATTCTGTTTATTATTTGAAAGTCTGCAATGAGGTATGAACATATTGTCAGACCTGGAGTTTTTGGACACATCCTCCCACAACTGATATACAGAAAAATAGCTAAACAAGAATCAAGTGTCTGTGAGTTATGACTAAATTGTGTTAATTTATCCACGCCAAACTGGCAGAGTACCAGTGCAAACTTCGCTCACTCTCTCCCATGTATACAGCAAGATAAACATACACTCTCCCAGCCCTTGACTCAGGAACCCTGCTGAAAAATGCCCAAATATCTCTTACTTCAAAAGTCAGAAAATTCTCACATAACCTGGAAAGAGTAGAAGGCAAATTAGAGAATGGAAATCAGTGCAGGACCTGAGGGAGGTGAGGGAGCAGTAAAGGGGAAACTGTGTTTTACTGGAATGCACACTCTAAAGTGGACAGGTCATTTGAGATGGAAGACAATGTGCTGAGGGTTAAAAGAGTGCATAGTGGACGTTTGGTTGACATATCTGAAAGCAATAATCACAAAATTTCTCTGCAATTCATTCCCAGACCAATACTCCACCTGTTAATTTTGAGCTAGGAGTGCCTGTGGAATCTGTGTGTTAGGGCTGTGGCTGATGTCACAAATTTATTCCCAGGGGTTTGCAGATTGTTTTGGGCTGTGGTTGGTACTATCTAGAGAACAGATCTGCCTGGGTCCTCTCTTAATATTAAATCTGCTGGCATATGTGTTGTGGATTAGCTTAGTAACCCAGGGCCTTAGACACAGTCTTTCCACATCCACGGTATAATTGATCATTTTCTCCATAAAGGAGAAATGGGTCTCATTCAGAGCCATCTTCATCTAGTTTCTAGAATCCAGGGCAATTTATTGTTGAAATCAGATTCTATAGCCCAAGGATCTGCAACTTTCATAGGCAGGATTGAAATTTCTTATTGTCCAAAGCAGAGGTTTTTGAAATGCCCCATGCTTGCCTTTGAGTTCCAATGTCTTATTGCAAGAGTTCTTGGAGCAGAGATCTGCTGAACAATATGTGAATTTGAAGCCTTTCCATCAGACTTGACAACCACATGCTAATGCAACAATAGTTGTGGTGCTGACCCAGTACTAGACTAAGGACCCAACTGTGGCACTGCACGCTTCAACAGGTTCTAATGTGTGACATCATTAGATTTGTTTCCACTTTTGTTTTTGTTTGCAGAGAACCTGAGGGAACCCATTATAAAATTTTGACTTTTCCGTGGCAATAGTAAGGACGAATGCAATTTCATGAGAGTGTATTGGAACCATTCCCTATCCACATATCCAGCCGGCAGCCCAGAAACCATTTGGAAGCCTGTATTCCAGCAAAAATTACTAGTCCCAGCACTGTCAGAGCTATGATAAGCATTTAACCAAAATGACACTCTGCTAACTTTACTAGAATAGGTTGTATTCACCACAACAAAAACCACACTAGCAATCATAGATATAACAGGCAACAGACACAGAAGGAATGCATGGCATCATTACATACCAAAAACAATCCTCACAGCATTAATACTAAATGTGCACAGAAATGATGTCACTTACAAAAGCTGTTCAAGTCTATAATAGATAACTGATAATCCTTAACCCATAGCGATAGAGAGATACAATAAATTTAAAAGAACCATTCCAAATTTTCAAAAGACAGGAGTCTCCTGAAAGAACATGCAATGTTTTAGACCACCAAAATTTACTAGAACATGACTTGAAAAGGGAGGACATAAAAACACTGAAGGAAATCTTGAGTCTATGAATACACATGCAGGCTAGTATAAATGGAAAGAGAAACACTTTAGATGAGCCAAATAGAATCAGAAAACTCAATGGTGAGAATAGCTAAGCTAAAGACAGTCCAAATCGGACTAGATAATGCAGAGGAACAAATAAGTGACTTCGAAAGCAGGATAACCGCAATCACTCAGTCAGAAGACGACATAGAAAAGCAAGTGAAAACCAATGCAAGCAATGCAACTGAAACCTGGGATAAGAGAAAACATACCAGACTATGACTCATAGGGAACCCACATGGAAAAGAAGAAAAGCAAATGGTTTGAAAAGATATTTGAAGAAATCAGACTGAAATTTTCTTAAACCAAAGATAGAACCAGCTATCTCAACACAGGAAGCACAGAGGGTCCAAGCATAATGAACCCTAGTAGGCCTACAACAATATATATTCTAATTTAAATGGCCAAAGTTGATAATAAAGAAATGATTCTAAATGCACCAAAATAGAAACAAGTGCATTGCAAGAGAACTTTCTAATGTCTTCAGCTGATTTCTTAATAGATAGATTGGTAATTTTTTCTTCCCTCTTTCATTTTGTGTTGATCTCTATTCCAAGAACTGATGAAAGGCAGATTCCTTCAGTCTAAACAAGATGAGTTGGCAGAGATTCTATAAGTGTTCAAGTTCTTGGAAGAGGTCATCATAATCAACACATCTCAAGGGGCTTTTTCAGACAATACAAGAGACCATGCACCAAGCCCTGTTTATACTTTTACCAGGAGTGGGCCAATGTATTAAGACTTGCTGTTCCTTCACACTAAACCAGCCATGCACGTATACCTTCAGTCTGCTACTGCAGTTGAATTGGAGCCAGGTCCAATTTTACCAACACTGTAGGGAGAACCTGAGCCTGCTACTGCAGGAGACACAGCACTGTGTCCCATTTCACCAATCTTTCAAGGAGGCCCTGAGCCTACTCCTGCAGGAGACTCAGAGCCAAATCACATTCCACCAGCTGTGTAGGAAGAACCCCAAGCCTTCACTTGCAATGGATCCAGGAATGTGTCCAATTCCACTAGCCTTGTAGGGAGACCTTGAGCCTATTCCTGCAGGAGAACCAGATCTCTGTCATATTCCACCATCCCTCCAGGAAGATGCAGGGCCTCCTCCTGCAGGAGACTAAGGAATGGGTCCAATTTCACCAGTCCTGCAGGGAGACTCTGAGCCAATTCCTGCAGGAGACCCAGGACTGGGTCCCATTCCATCAACTCTGCACTAAGACCTTGAAGTGGGTCCAATTCCACTAGCCTTGCTGGGTGACCCACAAGCCTGATCCTGCAGGAAAATTAGAGATATGTCATATTCCAGAAGCCCTGCAGGAAGACTGAAAACCTGCTCCTGCAGGAGACCCAGGAATAGGTCCAAATCAACCAGCCTTGCTGGGAGAGCACAAACCTGATCCTGCAGGTGATACAGAGCGAGGTACAATTCCAACAGCCCTGCAGGGATATCCTGAGGCCACTTCAGCAGGAAACACATGACTGGGTCACATTCCAATATCCCAGAAGGGAGACTGTAAGCCTGTTACTCCAGGAAACCCAGGACTTCGTCCCATTCCACCAAACCTGCAGTCAAACACGGAGACTGCATCTGCAGAAAACAGAGTGGGTCACATAACACCAGCCCTGTAGTGAGACTACAAACCTGCTCCTGGGGGAGACCAAGCCCTTCACAGAGAACATGAGCCAGCTCCTGCAGAAGAACAAGAGTTGTGTGACATTCTACCAGCTCTGCAGGTAATCCCTAGGCTTGCTCCTGCAGGAGACAGACATCCCAGTCCAATTCCATCAGCCTTTCCAGGGAGAATCCCAGCTTCCTCTTGTAGGAGAGCCAGAACTAGATCTCATTCCACCAACCCTGCACGGAAACACTGAGCTTGCTCCTGCAGGATACCCACAGCCAAGTCATATTCCACAAACCCTGCAGGGAGACACTGAGTCTGCAATTGCAAGAGACTGAGGACTGGGATGAATTCCACCAGCTCTGCAGGGAATCCCTCACCTGCTCCATAGGAGACTAAGAGCCATAAGTTCTGGTGAGGTCCCTAAGCCTTCATCTGCAAAAAATACTACAGAGTGGAGTCACATTCCACCAGCCCTGCAAAGAGAACAGAACCTGCTGCTGCAGGAGACACAGGACTAGGTCCCATTCCACCAACCTTGCAGGGATACCCTGAGCCTTGGACCAAGGAATGGGACAAATTCTGCTAACCTTCTAGGGAGACCATGAGCCTCTCCTGCAAGAGAACCAGAGATGGGTTATATTACAGTATTCTTCCAGGAAGAACCAAGGCCTGTTCCTGCAGGAAATGCAAGAACAGGCGCAATTCCTCCAGCCTGAAGGTAGAGTCCAAATCTGTTCTGGCAGGTGACCCAGAGATGGGTCCCATTCCACCAGCCCTGCAGGGAGACTCTGAGCCTACTTCTACAGGAGACCCAGGAATGGGTCCCATTAAACCAACCCTGAAGGGAGACACAGAACCTACACTTGCAGGAGCCACAGAGCCAGGTCACATTCCATCAGCCCTGTAGTGACCCCTGAGCTGGGTCCAATTACACTATCCTTGCAAGGAGACCCTGTGCCTACTCCTGAAGCAGAATCAGTGATGGGGTCATGTTCCAACAGCCCTGCAGGAAGACCTGGAGCCTGCTTCTGCAGAAGACCCAGGACAGGGTCTGATTCCACCATCCCAGCAGGGAGAAAACTAGCCTGCTCCTGCAAGTGACCAAGGTCTGAGTCATATTCCACTAGCCCTGTAGGAAGAACATAAGACTGCTGTTACAGGAAACTCAGAGCCATGTGCCATTCCAGCAACACTGCAAGGAGACTCTGAACCTGCCCCTGCAGGAAACAGAAACCCAGTCACATTCCACAAGCCCTGCAGGGATACCTGAGCCTTCACATGCAGGAGACCCAGGCCTGGGGCCAATTCTACCAGCCCTGTGGAAAGACCCTGAATCAGCTCTGGCAGGAGACTAAGAGCCATGTCACATTCCACCAGCCCTACAGGTAATTTATCAGCCTGCTCCTGCAGAAGAACCAGAGCCAGGTCACATTCCATGAGCAATGCAGGGAAATTTAGAACCTACACCTTCAAAAGATCCAAGATTTGGACCAATTCCAATGGCACTGCACGGAGACCATGAGCCGTGTCCAATTCCACTAGCCCTGCAGGAAGGCCCCGAGCCTACTCCTGCAGGAGAACCTGAGATTGGTCATATTGCAACAGCTCTAGAATGACCCAGAGCCTGCTCCTCCAGGAGACCCAGGACTATGTCCCATCCACCAGCCCTGCAGGGAAACCCTGAGACTGTTCCTTTAGGAGAACCACAACTGGGTCACATTTCACCAGCAATGCAGGGAGACTTAGAGCCTGCACCTTCAAGACACCCAAGAATTGGACCAATTCCAACAGCACTGCAGGGAGACCATTAGCCAGGTCCAATTCCACTAGCCCTGCATAGATACCCCGAGCATGCTCCTGTAGGAGACCCAGCACTGGGTCTCATTCCACAAGGCTTGCAGGGAGAAACTCTGCCTGTTTCTGCAGGAGACCAACAGCTGAGTCACATTTCACCAGCCCTGAAAGAAGACCCCAATCCTGCACCTGCAAGGGACCTAGGACTGGAACAAAATTGACTAGCCCTGTAGAGGGACCCTGAGCCTGCTTCTGCAAGAGAATCAGAGATGGGTCATATTCCAACAACCCAGCAGGGACAGTCTGAGCCTGCTCCTGCAGGTGATACAGAGTAGCGTGAAATTGCAAAACCTTGCAGGGACACCATGAATCTGCTGCTGCAGGAGAAAAAGGATGGGGTCTCATTCCACAAGCCTTACAAGGAGACCCTGAGCCTGGTCTTGCATGAGATCCTGAGCTGGATCCTGCAGGAGACACAGGACTGGGTCCCATTCTACCAACCCTGCAGGGGAACCCGAACCTGCACCTGCAAAAAACACAGAACCGTGTCACATCCCACCAGCTCTGCAGGGAGACTGTAAGACTAGCCCTACAGGAGACCTAGAGCCAGGTTACATTACCAGTCCTGCAGGGAGACCCTGAGCCTGATCTTGTAGCTCCTCCTGCATCTACACACACACTTCTATGAGACCCAGAGCCAATTCAGGCATCACCACCACTACGGGCTGAGATGCCTCTGCAAACACCAACACTGTCATCTAATTCTCAGAATCAACCCACTCCCAGACCCGAACTTTACTTCCCTTCTCCTGGAATCATTTTTGTTTGTTTTTTTCTGTAATTTCCTTGTTTTCTTTCATGTCATTTAGAGTATCATCTATTTTTATGTTTTAAGTTTACAATAATAAAATTTAGATGTTTTTCCATTTTAAATTGTGCAATTCAGGAGTATTAAGTGCATTCACAATGCTGTGTAACCATCATCACTGTCTAGTTTCAGACTGTTTCTTTCCTCATAATAAAACCCTGTATCCAACCCACACATTCTCTTTTCTCCCTCCCCTAGCCCCTGACATGCCCTAATCCTCTTTCTCTCTGTGTGTCTTTCCCTACCCTGGATGTTCCCTATCAATGAAATCATAAAAAAGGTGGCTGTTTGTGTCTGCTCTCATATTTTAACAAGGGACTGGTGTTTTTTTTTTTTAACTTGAAGTAGTATTTTGGTTATTTGAAAGGGAAACCCAGGTGGATTAAACATGAGATGTACAAAATGAAAATTTTTAGTAACTATGTGCATAATCTCGAGATAGGCACTGCTATTCTATGTGTGATACCAGAGCCAGAAGGGAGATGCTTAGCTCTTCCTGTGGCAAAACATAACCTACAAAATAAAAAATAATAATATTCAAAAGCCATGAAAGTCAAACCACAACCTGGAAAAATCATTTTTCATAACCTAAAGTCAGAGAAAGGTTTCACATCCCTGTGGTCCAAAAACTTCTTGAAACACTGTGTTCTAAACAGAAACAGAACAAACACATGCAATTCCAACAAGAGGAAATGCAGGTGGCCAGTGTATATTAGAGGTGCTTGACCTCTCAAGTGAGGATGCACACAGATGTACACACTTTGGAGACAGCATTGGTCACCATCACACTGGCAGGACTTTAGCCTGGTTACAACCAGCTCTAGTGACAACATGAGGAGGCAGAGGCCACAGTAGATACCCTGGAGGGAAGAGTGAACAGACACTCCTCTCTGGGAGAACAGTATGCAGGATAAATTACAGTTCCACAAGTTCACCCCTTTCCGAGTAGTGCTGATGCTTATTGTTGATCATACTAAAATTCTTGCACAATTTTTCAAAGATGTCTTTTCAAGGATGTTCATCACAGTTCTGGTTTAACTAGTAGGAGATTGGAAGCAACACTAATGTTCATGGAGAAGGGGTGGGATTCATCAGTTCTGGTTCACATGGAGGAATGATTGTTGTGCAGCTGGAAAAATGACTGCTAGGTCTTTACCTGATGTCAAGGAAGCCCTCAGTTTGGATGCTTGTTAATCCATCATCTACATCCCAGATGCCATCTATGACCACATATGTGTCAAATCATCATAGATGTAAATGAATCTTGTGGTGTGTGAGAGACAGAGGCAGAGAGAATAAGAGAGATAGAGACTGAGAGATGTTCACCAAGCCATTCATGACGGTCACTTCTGGGGGTGGGATTTGCAAATCTCTGCACTTTTCCTTTAGGCAACATTTCAAGTGTTCATAAGGTATCTATATTGCTTTACTAATTCTAAGGTATTTAAAGCATATGTTACTTGAGATTCATTCATATTGAATCCACAGCATAAAGTTTATTATTTTTATTTTAAAGTATTTGTTACAAGTACAATCAGCATTTATGAGAGTAAAATGATAAATTCTAAAGAATTAAGAATCAGATAAAGAACAAAACTTTTTGGTGACTCAGACACAGGCCAGCTAGTTGGCAGCAAATGGCAGGGTGGGACAGGTTTCTCTAGAAGGTTGTGTATGTTCTGAATCAGCATCCAATAGAGGCAAGGAAAAATTACAAAACATGTATGCTGGAAACTACAACAGCTTGTTGAGAGTAATTAAGAAAGACCTAGCCCTATTTTAAAATTTGAAGGAGTCAAAGTGACAGAGTAGAAAGACTCACAGCTTGACCTCTCCCACAAATACACAAAGAATTACATCTACAAAAACATTGAATTGCACAGAAGCCTCCTGAAATCTGGCTGACTGTCTCTCATTTTGAAATACAGGAAGATTCTCACAAAATATGGTAAGGAATAAAAAGAAAAAAGACAAATTCAGTGCAGGACTGATCCTGCAGGGAAAAAGTAGCATAGGAAGAAAGGCACCCTCAAACTGGGACAAAACCTCTCTAGCTGGGAGATCAGCTAGGAAAGAAGCAGAGCTTCCAAGGTTTGGAGGACACAGTGGCAACTGCATGGCAGGCAGAACTGGGGAATACTGACACAGAGGGTCCCTGTGATGACCAGCCCTAGACATGAACTAGCAGGGATGAGCCAGGACTGGCTACTGGATTCAGTGAAGAGCCCAGGCAGAGGGTTTGGTCACACTGCAGAGAGGCAGCATCAGGAAACTAGAGGGCATTGTGAGCTCTGGCTGTGTGTGTGTGTGTGTGTGTGTGGAACAGAACAGACTGAAACTCTCATAAAAAAGCACCAATGTTGGTATAATGGGGGAGGAATGATGCATGGCTGTACCAAAGTCACTTTCTCCACTTGGCTCCATTGCTGGTGTGTTCTCATGAGAAGAGAAATGGGGCTTGGTCATAGTCAACACTGCTGCACAAAGGCAGAGCTGAATGTTGAATCTATATCCTGTGCCATTGCAACTTCACAGGCGGGACTGAGATTTGTTTACAGCCCCAGGCAGAGAGGGTGGATTTGCTCTCTCTGGTCACTTTGTGGATCCACACCTCTGGGACTTACAGGCAGTGAGTGGAGTTCTGACTCAAGAAGGGTGGCCAGTGAGGGTATTTACAACAGGGTGGTGTATGGTTCCATATGTGGATGCAGGATTGGGGTTTGAGCTGAAACTGTAGTGGACCACAAATTCATGTGTGTGACTACACACTTGCTAAGGCAGGTCCAAGGGACTGACACTGCTGGATCTGCACTGATGTTTCCTGGGGCTCAGAACCTGAGGGGCACCAGAGTAGGTGGCTGACATTCCCATAGCTAAAGCAGGGATAAAGCCAACATCAACAAATAGTACTTTGTAAGTCTGCATAACAAGTGACAGACAACACCACAGAGGGAACTCCCCAGTGGAAATCTCCTGCCTATTTTTCTTCACAACTGAAGTGCTCCCACCCTGCCTACTACACACCACAGCTCAGAAACGGGTCTAGAAGAAATACATAGAGCCAGAGAAATATAAGTAAATAAAGAAGCTGAGGAACCACTTTCAATTAAAAGAACAAGAGAAATCCCCTGAAAGAACAAACAGTAAAATAGATTGATAGTCTACTAGACTTCAAAAAGGGAATGATCAACACACTGAAAGAACTAAAAGAGACTATCAATAGAGACAGAAAACTTTGAAAAGAAAATTTAAACTATAAAGAAGAGCTAGTTAAAAATAGAAAGTTCAACTACAGGCAATCAAAAACAGACTAGATAATGCAGAGGAATGAATAAATGACTTAGGAGACAAGATAAAAGAAATAACCCAATACAGCAGGCATAAAAGCCAATAAAAACCAATTAAAGCAAGATAATATAAAGTGCGCCAGCCTATGCATAATAGTGGGTCCCAGAAGGAGAAGAAAGAGAAAAGGGGATTGAAAATATAGTTAAAGAAATCATGACTGAAAACTTTCCAAACCTTAAGAAGGAAAGAATTATCCAAGTACAGGAGGCACAGAGGGTCCCAAACAAGAAGAAACCAAACAGACCTACACCAAGATATATTATAATTGAAATGGTTAAAGTTAAAGATAAAGAAAATATTCTAAAGGCAGTGAGAGAAAAACAAAATTTTAGTTACAAGGGAGCCCCATAAGCATTCAGCAGATTTCTCTACATAAAAACTTCTGGCCAGAAGGGAGTGGCAAGATATATTCAAAGTCCTGAATGAGAAAAGGCTGCAAACTAGGATATTCTATCTAGAAAGACTCTCCTTTAGAACAGAAAGAGAGAGAAAGAATTTCACAGACAAGCAAAACTAAAAGAATTCAGCAGTACTAAATCTATGCTAAAAAAAAAATTGAAAGTTCTAATCTAAATAAAACATAAACAGGAAGCTATAGAAATTAGGAAACCATAATTGGAAATGCAATAAATACAGTGAATTGCAAGGGAAAACATGAAGATATAAATAAGTCAGTAAGTCAATAAAGAAAGCAAGAAAGAAAGAGAGAATAGCAAAGTCATAAAAGGTGAAAGAGGAGAGCAAGAGAATATAGATTTTGTTCCCTTTTTTTTTTTCTTCTTTCTTTTTGTCTTCTTTCTTTTTAGGATGCACTTGAGCCTACATGACTATCAACTAAAACCAAACAGATGAAGTAAGGGGTTACCATACTTGAAAGACAAGATAACCACAAATCAGAAGTATATAAAGAGTCATAAAACCCAAAAAGAAACCAAGCTTATAGAAAAGAAATTTATCATATGACAAAAATGAAAAAAAAATTAAAAGAAAGAAACAAATAAGAAATACCAAATCAACTGGAAAACAAATTTCAAAATGGCAATAAAACCACATCTATAAAATAACTACTATAAATGTCAATGGACTAAGTGTTCCAATCAAAAGAAAAAGTGAAGGAGGAGGAAAGATGGTGGAGTAAAAAAGATGCTCAGAGCTCACCCTTTCCCACAAATTCACCAAGAGTGACATCCACAGACACACCCACCACCCAGAACACCTGCTGAACTTTGACAGAATATTGCCTTCTTCAAAAGATAAAATTTTCCACAAATCTGGTAGGAGAAAAGAAGAAAAAGGAAAATAGTTCAGGACCATTCCAATGAGGAGGGAGCTGCAAAGGAGTAATAGCATTAATACACTGGGTCTACCCAACTCCAATGGCGAGTTCAGCAAGATGGAGAGGGAACATCTGCGGCTCGGATCTGTACAGAATAGCCTTTGACTGACAGAACTAAGTTAATTGGGCACAAAGAGTCCCAATGATCCCCAGCCCTAGACGTGAACCATCAGAGGTGGGATGGGACAGGCTGTCTGAGTCGAGCAGAGGATTCGGGCTGACTGTACAGAGGAAACCTTGGGGGACTGCAATGTTCTGTGTGCCATGGCTGGGAGAGTATACAGATTAGAACAGCCTGGGTCCCCCATAAAATCCAAAAAAAAAAAAAAATGGCAAAGCAACACTGCTGGTGTGCCCTGGGGGGAAGGGGATCCGTAGCCTTTGTGTCCACAGACCCACAGTGCCATTATTGGAGACTTCTTGGGAGAAGAGAGTCAAGGCTCAGCCATAGCCACCATATTTTCTGGTTCATGGTTCCCAGGTGAAGGAGGGGTCAAAAGCCGAATCCCTACCTAGGGGCTCCACAACCTCATAGGTGGGACTGAGATTTGTTTACAGTCCCAAGCAGAGGGGACCATTACACACCGATGCCTCTCTGAATTGGCTTTTCTAAGACAAATGGACAAGAAGCAGTGTTCTGGAACAGAGCAGGGATGAGGGCTAGTGCAGCTGTTTTCTCTGAGTCCACCTATGAAGCATGGACCTAATGCGGCAGGGGAGCTACCTGCCAACTACCTTGCACAAGTGTGGTGCTGGGACCAGGCATCTGGTGGGGGTGCAGACCACCCACAAACTAATGCTGGGACACAGACCAGGAGCACGACTGGAGGGCCTCTGGAACCAGCAAGTGGTGTTTTCACAGCAGGATTTGGGCAGGAGTGTGACAACCACAGGAAAAAAAGGAGCTCCTGCTCAATAGCCAGGGCAGACTCAGGCCACCAGAACACCAGCCACACCACCAAAAAAGGGGATAACAGGCAAAAGGCATGGAAGGAAGACGTGGCAACCACCCATAATTAAAAACAACCTTATGACAAAATTATTAAGAGTGCATATTCTTGGAGAAAGGCCAAGATAGTGGAGTAGAAGGATACTTGTATCTTATCCTCTCCAATAAATACACCAAGACTGACATTCACAGACACACCCATCCACTCAGAACATCTGCTGAACTTTGATAAAACATTGCCATCTTCAAAAGACGAAATGTGCCACCAATCTGGTAGGAGAAACGGAAAAAAGAAGGAAGAAATGCAAAATGGCTTGGGGTTGGTCCTTTGAAGAGGGAGCAGCAAAGGAGGGATAGTGCTGGTTGACTGGGTCTCCCCCTTTCCAACGGAGAGGTCAGCAGGATGGACAGGGAACCTCTGAGGCTCAGATGTGTACAGAACCGCCCTTGACTGACAAAATTAAGTTATATGGGCACAAAGTGTGTCAACAACCCCCAAACCTAAAAGTGAATCAGGGATGGGAAGGGACAGGCTGCTGGATCCAGGCAGACTCTGGTTGACTGTACAGAGGTAACCCTGGGGGACTACAGTGTGCTGTGGACAACTGCTTGGATTGTATACAGATCAGAACAGCCTGGGCCCCCCATAAAATAAGAAAAAAAAATAAAGCAAAGCAACTTTGCTGGCTTGCCTGAGGGAAGGGGAGGTTTGTCCTTTGTCTCTGCTGACCCACAGCAACATAACTGGTGATTTCTCAGAAGAAGAGAGATGAGGCTCAGCCACAGCCATCATACCCATCCAGGCAGAGGCAGGGTTGAAACCTGAATATGTACCTGGCAGTTCTGCAGCCTCATAGGTGGGACTGAGACTTGTTTACATCCCCAGACATATAGGAAGGTTCTGTCCTGGTGCGTCTATGAACTCGCACCTCTAAGACAAATGAACAACGAGCAGAGTTCTGGCAAAGAGCAGGGACTAGGGCTGGTGTGGCCATTTGCCTCAAGCCCACCTACAGAGTGTGGAACAGATGTGGAGTGGGGAGTAGCACTGAACAGAGGAGCAACCAACCCAACTACTGTGCAGGACTGCTGCACCTGGACACGGCATTGGGAAGGGGCACACCCTGCCCACCTACCATGCAGGAGAGCAGCACCAAGATGCAGCATTGGGAGGAGATGTGACATGTCTACCTACAGGCACTGGGAGCAGCACAGACCAAGGGTGTGACCAGAGGGTCTCTGGAACAAATGAGCTGAGTTCATGAAACAAGGCAGGGGCAGGAGCTGTGACAACCACAAAACAAATAGGAGTCCCCATTCAATAGTCAGGGTAGGCTCTGGTTAACAGGTTAACGGCCACATCCGTAACCAAAGGGATAACAGACAAAAGGCACAGAAGTAAGACTTGGCAACCACACTTATTTAAGAAAGACCTCTTGATAAAATTATTAAGGGCACACAATCTCCACGGGAACATCCTCTCTTCTTTTTCTGTTCCATTTTCTTTTACTTTTTAAATGTTACTTCTTAAATAATTTTTATATTTCTATTTTTAATCCCTTTTAAAATTTTCTTTTAAAATACTAATATTATTATCTTTCAATTTGTCCAATTTCATTTTTATCTTTGTTTTGTTCTTCTGTTATGATGATACTCTGTTCTCAAATATTTTTCTTCCTTTAATGTTTTAAAAATTCATCCCAACTCAATTGTTATCTTGTTTCAATATGTTCTTCTGTTATTGATTATACTGCTTTTAAAACTAATTTCTTTGTGCTTAGTTTTATTTCTGCATCCACTTTATATAAATAAATAAACTCCTAAAGGACGACAGTAGATAACTGATACTCCATAAGCCATAGTGCCAGAGAGATATAAGCAAGATGAAGAAGCAGAGCCACCTCTCTCAATTAAAAGAACAAGATAAATCCCCTGAAAGAACAATCAATGAAATAGACATTGATAGTCTACTAGATGATTTCAAGAAAGGAGTGATCAAAGTACTGAAGAAACTAAAAGAGATTGTCTATAGAGACAGAGAATATGTCAAAAAACGAAATTGAAACTCTAAAGAGGAGCCAGTGAAAATTGGAAAACTCATTTGCTGAGATGAGAGTTGAGCTAAAGGCTGTAAAATGTAGGCTAGATAATTGAGAGGAATGAATATGTGACTTAGAAGACAGGACAACAGAACAGCTGAGAGAAAACAAATAAAAACCAATGAAAGCAATATAAGGGACCTATGGAATAACATAAAGCATGCCAACCTACTCATAATGGGGGTCCCAGAAGGAGAAGAAAGAACAAAGGGGATTGAAAAGGTATTTGAAGAAATCATGACTGAAAACTTCCCAAACCTAAAGAAGGAATCAGATATCCAAGTACAGGAAGCACAGAGCGTCCCAAACAAGGAGGTCCCAAACAGACACACACCAAGACATATTACAATTAGGATGACCAGGGTTGAGAATAGGAAATGATTCTAAAGGCAGCAAGAGAAAAACAAAGAATGAGATACAAAGGAACCCCCATAAGATTTTCAGCTGATTTCTCTACACAAACAGTACAGGCCAGAAGGGAGGGGCAAGGAATATTCAAAGTCCTGAATGAAAAAATGATGCAGCCTACGATACTTTATCCAGCAAGGCTATCCTTTAGAATAGAAGGAGAGATAAAGAACTTCACAGACAAGCAAAAACTAAAAGAATTTAGCAACACTAAACCTATGCTAAAGGAAATATTGAAAGACCTACTCTAAACAGAAAAGAAGCAGGATGCTACAAAAAGGAGAAAACCATGATTGGAAAGGTGATTGCTACAATGAATTACAACAGAATAAACATGAAATCATAAAAGAGGACATCTAAATCATTAAAGGTGGGGGAGGCGAACAAGAAAATGCACAGGTTTCTCTCTCTCTCTCTCTCTCTTTTGTTCTTGGTAGGATGAGTTTGAGCTTATATTACTATCTGTTTAAAACAAACAGATATAGTAATGGGTTAATATATGTAAAAGTAGGGTAACCACAAGCCAAAAAGTTACAATAGAGTCACAAAACTAAGAAGACACCAAGATAATAAAAAGGAAAATTATCAAACCACAAAAAGAAAATGAAAGGAACAAAGAGGAAATACAAAATCAACTGCAAAACAAAGTTCAAAATATAATAAACACATATCTATCAATAATTATTATAAATGTCAATGGACTAAATGCTTTAATCAAAGGATATAGAGTGCAGAGTGGATAATAAAGCAAGTATCTACAATACACTGTACACAAGAGACCCACATTAGGGAGAAGGACACACATAGATTGAAAGTGAGAGGATTGAAAAAGATATTCCACAAAAATGGAAATGACAAGAAAGCAGGAATATCAACAGTGATTTCAAATAAAATAGACTTTAAAACAAAGATTATAAAGAAAGATTAAGAAGGACATTTTATAATGATTAAAGGAGTCATAGATGAAGATATTACATTCATTAACATATATGAACCCAACATAGGAGCACCTAAATACATAACAGATAAAAAGGGAATATTTGATCGGAATACAGTCATGGTAGAAGACTTTAACTATCCATTAACATCACTGGACAGATCTTCCATACATAAAATTAATAAGACAACATAGAAATTAAATGATAAAATAGAACAATTTGTCTTGGTTAATATTTTCAGAACATTATATTTCCCTAAAATAGAATATACATTCTTCCCAAGCGCACGTACCACATTTTCTAGGATAGATCATATACTTTGGCACAAAAGAAGCATTAACAATTTGAAGAAGATAGAAAATATTTGAAGCAACTTTTTCTGAACACAATACCATAAAACTAGAAATTAACTACAGAAAAATAAAGGAGAAATAAATGACAGCATGGAGATTAAACAACATACTACTTTAAAAAAAATGGGTGGATGATGAAATCAAAGAAGAAATAAAAAAACACAGTGAGACAAATGATGATGAAAACACAACCACACAGAACCTATGGGATCCAGAAAAGGCAGTGCTTAGAGGGAAGTTTATAGCGAATCAGGTCTACCTCAAAAAAGAGGAAAAACTTCAATAAACAATCAAACTTACCACCTAAAAGAATTAGAAAAAGAAGAGCAAATAATAACAAAAGTAAGCAGAAGGAAGGAAATAATAAAGATCAGGGAGGAAATAAATAAAATAGAGATATTAGAAACATTTGAAAAAATCAAGCCAAGAGATGGTTTCTTGAAAGAGTAAACACAATTGACAAAATTATGCTCTATGCTGGAAATTGACACAACAATGCAAACTGACTATAACTCAATAAAATAAAAATTAAAAAATAAATATATTAACAAAAGAAAAAAGAAAAGGTAGTTTCTACTCACCAGACTGGAGGAGGGGACTGCACCCCATGCAGGGTCACACCCCATGGGAAAGCCTGGGGTCAGAATTGGAGGAGCAGGGTGCTGTGGACAGGATCTGTCACAGGGTTTCTGCAGGAGGGGAGGGTGAGGCATGTGAGCAGGCTGAGGACTGGCCATTTGAGTAAGTTCATGGGCTCTAGGGTGGAGGGTCTCCCCCAAGTGTCTGGACTTGACTCTGGGTGAGTTGGGCAGGTGGACAGTGGCTCAGTGTGAGTCCAAGTCCAGTGGAGGGGGTAGTGTGTTAGATCTAGAAGGACTCCTTCTGGGGTGGGAAGGCCCATAATGGAGACAGGAGGCCAAGCCCAGGTGACTGAGAACAGGGTGTGTCCTGCATAGGCCTGCAGGGCAGACGAAAGCATCCAGTCTACAGAAGGTGGAAACACGGTCCATACAAGGGCTCAGCTCAGATGTCACCCCCTCAGAGGAGCCTTCCTTGCCTGCACAGTCTACAGGGACAGCCTCTTCCACGCACATCTCCAAAGCAGACACCTGCTCCATCTCCTGCATAGCATTCAGGAACCGGGCCCCTGCTCCAAGCCCAGCCATGGTTCCGCTGCCCTGAGGAAAAGCCCTCACAGGAGCCATCAAGCCCTGCACGACCTGGGCCCCACCTCTCTGTCTCTTCTGCCACCACTGTCTCCACCTGACCCTCTTCTAATCCACTCCTGCACTCCCCCAGCCCTGTGTGCTCTCCAGAGCACGTGTCCCTCCTAACATGCTGTGTGTGCTCACTGTGTCTCATCCACTGCATGCCTCCCACCCAGGTCAGTATCCAGTGCACAGTAGGGCTCAGTAAGTAGAGAATGAATGACTCTTACCATCACTGCTGGGAAGACCTTTGTCTGTGGCCTACAGTGATCACACACACGTCACACATTCGCTGAGGTCCTACTGTGTGTTGGGCGGGTTCCATATACCGGGCACAGCAGGGAGTGAAGCAGGCAGGTCTCCATTCTCATGCAGCAGACAGCCTGGTGGGGGACACAGAGAAAATTAAGTATAATATACACAATGTCCGGAGGCGATATGTTCCATGGAGAAAAATAAGGTCAGGGAGGACATTTGAGCAGATTCCTGAAGGTGTTCAAGAAGCAGGCGGAGAGAGATCCTGGCTGAAAGAGCAGCCAGCGCAAAGGCCCTGAGGCCACAGTGGGATGCGCGTGGAGGGTCTTAGTTATCCATGTGAGTTCTTAGTCCTGCCTTGAGTACGTATGTTGCTTTTATTTGTAAACCTTGATTTCACCTTTAAAGCAAATTAAACTGCATCATCAATCTGCATAATTTAGCCAATTCTGTTTCAGGTGTTGTGGGCACAATGGCGGGCTAGTTACTTGGGTTGGTAAAGAATTACCAGCGTCTGAGAAGGGTCTAGGAAAGTTTAATAGGGACACTGCTATAGGCAACATCAGGCCACACAGGCAAGAGGTGCCGACACGAGCGCCAAGGTTGAGTGTGTGGGGTCTGTTATTGGGGGGGGCTATTCACACAAGGAGGAGGGGGCTGCATGATCAATTCATGCACAGGTACCTGGTTGGTTGTGAGATCTGTCAGGGGCTTCTCTGAACAACAGGCTTTACCACTTTAATAAGGGCAGGATGTGAGGCCTCTCTTCCTGGGGCAATGAGTTTTCATAGGGTAAACACACAGCAAGAGAAGATGTTTTATAGCTTGTGGAAATGCAGGTGTGCAAAGGGTCCTGCAGTGGGGAGTGGGAGGTAAGGTGCCACTGGGCTCTAGGCACACAGAGAGCCCAGGGGTGAGGGTGTATGACTCTAAAGAGTGCCACCTGGCTTCACACCAGGGACTTTATGTGAAAACAGGAGAATCTAGGTTGTCAGCACGTGTCTACTCAGTGACCTCCCTAAGCCTAGCTCTGTCAGGCACCAGGTGGCTGTGAAATGAACATGAAAGTCCCCACCCTGAGGACCCCAATGAATGAACATCTTGACATCCTCAAGCCCCTTCCCCTGCACAACCACCCCACCTCATCTGGGTCTCAGGCTCTGACCCTGATATCAGTGGCACCTTTGTTCCCTATATCCAGCTCCTCTGGAAGTATCTGTGATGAGCTGTTCCATGTCAGCGAGCCCCAAACTGAGCTCTGCCTTTACCCCATGAATGCTTCCTCCCTGTGAAGCCCCTTGTGAAGGAGCCACCACTAGCAGGATCCTTCAGCCCTGAGTCTCTGCCTTCCCCACCCCTCCGATTTCCCCCAGCCCATGATCCCCTCTGGAGGTCCCTATTATCCTCTCCCTCCCACTTCAGTCTTGGGCTGCACACCAAATCCCTCTTCACAATCTCCCACAAGACAGGTCCAGGTCCACTTGGGGACACTGAGGTGACACAGGTGGGTGTTGCTGGGAATGAAGAGCAGGATCCTGGAGCAGAGGAGAGGCAAGGGCTCCCAATCCACCAGAACACAGGCTAAAGTGGGGGCAAGACACCCATAAAGGGTGAGGCAGGCATCACACTGCAGCCCCGCCCTCTGCTCCCCCAGGGTGCCCTGTGTTTCCTGCTTTGGCCTGGGGGACTTCCCCCCTCACTCTCTGTTAGAGGGGTGCCCATTCATTCATTCACACCCTCATTCACCATGTACATGGGTCCTGCTCAGTGCCAGGCCTCAGCTGGATGACAGCTCATCCTTGGGGACACAGCTCAGATCTCACCTCCTCCATGAAGCACTTCTGGATTCCCACCCCTCCTGAAGTTCCTCTGGCCTCAGTTGGGACCACTAGGGCTGAGACCACACTCTGATTACCTCCCAAGTCTGTGATCTCTGTGAAAGCCCTGGGCCCAATGTGGAAAGAGACTCAGAAAAATGGGGCCAAAAGGGGCTAAGAAAAATGTTACTAGTTCTCTATTACAGAGAAGGGCACTGAGCAGAGAGAGGGCAGTGTCCAACCACAGCTACAGAGGAGGGTCTCAGTGAGCCCTCCCTTGGCCCTGTTACTAGTTCTCTGTTACAGATGAGGACACTGAGCCACAGAGAGGGAGCAGAGCCCTGCTATAGCCTTGGCCCCACGGCCTGTGTCCTTTATTACTAGCTCAATGCTGCCAGCAGGGGTGTGGGCCTGGAATGGAGGTTGAAAGCAGCCTGACCCCCAGGACGCCTTCATACACAAAGTCAGTCTCAGGAAACACCCCTCAAGACCTACTCTACACCCCTGGGATTGGGACCTGATTGCTGTTCCTGGAAGCTGGCTGGGCTTCCCTGTGAATTGGCCCAGGAGATGCTTGGGACCGACACAGGGCCCCTGAGGCTCCCTGTCCCCAGATGAGCAGCTCTGGTCCCCTTGACTGTCCCTGGCAGAGGCCTGATGACATAAGGTGTTGGCCGGGTAGCCAGCTGTGGAGATGAGGAAATGGGAGCAACATGCAGGTATATGCAGAGGTTCAGGTATTCACTCAACAATCATTGATTCAGGCCTTGCAGTGTGGCTGGCCTGGGCCCAGGCCTGGGTGTCCAGTAGTGAATACAGTCAACCCCTTGAGCCTTCTGGGAAAGCAGTGCTCAGAGAAACGGGCCCTCAGAGCCCCCATCCTGCTCCCCATGAACAATCACACTGAGATGAGGCTGCAGCCATGGGTCCCAGTGGAGGGTGAAGGGAGGAAGGAAACCCAGAGTGGGCACTGACCATGAGCCTGGACACTGGAACCAGATGGCCTGGGCTCTGTAATCTGGAGTGGTCACCTCCCCTGTTCTCTCTGTGCCTCAGTTACTTCTGCAGAAATGGGTGATAACGCCTGTCCCTGCCCCACAGATTTTCATGAGGAGTCAGTGATCTCTTATGCGTGTAGGACAGTGCCTGGCTATGGGTAAGGATCCTGCTCACCTCAAAATAGTCTGTCCCACTTTAAAGATGAGAAAGCCAAGGCTAAGGGGGTTATGAGACCAGCCTGGGCTAGCCCCCTTCTCATGCTCTGCTGTCCAGGTCTCCTGCTTTTACATCATCCCTCTGCCCCCATATCCACCCAGCAAAGTAGATGCTGAGAATCTGAGCAAATCAGAGTATGAATGGAGGCACACCCTCTCCCCAACTTGGGCTCTTGGGGCGGTGGGCAGGATGGGGATATCAGGCTCCCCCAGACTGTCCAGGAGGCCCAGCATGTCCATCACCTCATTTCCACTCAACACGGAGGTGTGTGTCCAAGGGCCAGAGGGCGATGGAGTAACCCAGGGTGGGTGGATGCTAGGTAGGTGTGGGAGGCACAGAGTGGCCCCTGGAAGACAGTGTCCAGGCAGCCAAGGTGTGGGGAATGAGGGTGCCCAGAAGGGGCAGAGGACAGAGTCCAGCCTGGACACCACCCCCTGCTGGACCCTGATCTGGGGTGAGAATTGGGACAAGCCAGGGCCCCGCTAGGGCTCCTCATCCAGCAAAGAGGTGAGGAAAAGTTAAGGAGACAATGGAGGCTGACCCCACCATGCTCCCTGTGTGAGGGTGCTGCTTCCAGGATCCTGGAGGTTCCTTAGACCCTTGTGAAGTGGCTGCTGTTTCCAGCCCCATGTGGGCAGAAGAACTGAGGCAGGGAGGACAGAGTGACTCAGGACAGAGCTAGGATTCATCCAAGAGTGTGTGCTGGGCCTCTCGCTGAGAGCAGCCTCTGGGCATCATGGACTCAGGAAGTGTCTTGTCCTCCCTCTTAAGGCTCCTGGCATGTTAGGCAGGAAAGGTCCCAGTGCCCATACCTGGGCCTCTCTGGGTGATGCTGACATGTGGGATCATGATGGTCCTGGGAAAGGAGAGAGAATGTAGGCTGGGCGTCAGGTCTGCATCAGACCCTAATGATGCCCTTAATGTTGTGTGACCTGGAAATTCCCTGACCTCTCTGTGCCTGGCTTTCCAGCTCTGACTCAGAGGACTGCTGTGCTTGGCACACAGTAGGACCTCAATCAGAGGAAAAAGCCAGCCCTTCCCCAGGAACCTCTCCTCTTACATGCCCAAAGCTAAGCCCATGTGCCACACATCACCAGAGCTGATACTTGACAAACAGGGCAAGTGAAATCCAGCAACCCCTCCCTCCTGCCTGAGGCCCTTCCCTCCTCAGTGACAGTGGCTCAGAGCAGGTCTCTGCATCCCAGAAGCCTGAACTGAGCCTTGTGACCTGGAGGAGTCCCTGTTCCACAAAACTTTTTTTCCAGGTGCTTCCAACAAGACACAAGAACACCTGGTCAGTCTCTTAGCTGCAAGGTCCTCCCTTTGCAAATTCCCCCATCACATCCGGGCTAGAAGATGTGAGTTCCAGGGCACATGACCATCCAAATGATGACTTCAGGGAAACATCCCTGCCCACACTGCACTCTTCAGAGCCCACCTTCTAAAAGAAGGGGTAGTGACCCACGGTTGTGCACAGTTTTATCACAACACAGCCCTCACCCACCCACCATTGGAAACATGTGAGAAGCAGAGATTCCCAAGTGCCTGGACCCCTGTCATCCAGAAAGCAGAGGTTAGGGTAACAGACAGAAGGGGAGAAAGTACTTTCATACTATGTATCTGATAAGGGGTTAACACCCAAAACATATAAATAACTCTTACAATTCAACAGCAAAAAAACAAGCAATCTGATTTAAAAAGTGGGCAGAGGAACTGAATAGACATTTTTCCAAAGAAGGCACACAGATGTCTAACAGGTACATGAAAAGGTGCTCAACATCACTCACCATCAGGGAAATGCAAATCAAAACCACAATGAGATATCCCCTCACACCTGTCAGGGTGGGTGTCATCAAAATACAAGAGATAACAAGTGATGGTGGTGGTGTGAAGAAAAGGGAAACTTCTGCAATGTTGGTGGGAATGTAAATTGGTGCCATCACTCTGGAAAAGAGTAAGAAGACTCCCCCAAAATTTAAAATTAGAACTTCCGTATGATCCAGCAAGTCCACTGCTGGGAATATATCCAAAGGAAATGAAATCACTATGTCAATGAGACAACTGCACCCTCACGTTCACTGTATCATTATTTACAATAACCAAGATATGTAAACAACCTGTGTCCATCAACAGATGAATGGATACAGAAAACGTGATGCATATATATGTATATATAATGGAATCTTATTCAGACATTAAAAAAATGAAATCCTGCCATTTGTGACAACTTGGATGGACCTTCAGGGTATTATGCTAAGTGAAATAAATAAGACAGAGAAAAACAAATACCTATGATCTCATTTATATGTGGAATCTACAAAATAAACCGAAACCCATAGAAACAGAGATCAGGTTGGTGGTTGCCAGAGGTGAGTCAGGGGGTGATTGAAATTCGGGAAGATAATCAAAATGTACAAATTTCCAGTTAGAAGATAAACAAGTCCTGGGGACATAATGTACTGCAAGGTGACTGTAGTTAACAACACTGCGCTGTACATTTGATAGTTGTTAAGAGAGAACCTCTTAAAATTTCTGATCACAAGGAAAATAGTGTGTGACTATGGGTGATGACAGACGTCAAGTAAACTTAATGCAGTGATCATTTCACAATATGCACATGTAACAAGCCATTATGCTGCACACCTAAAGCCAACAAAGTTATGTGACAATTGTATCTCAGGAATACTTATCCCAGGAAGCGGGGGTGCGAGCCTGGACTACCTACTGCAGGAGCTGCCTTTGCCCTCCAACAGCAGAGGGTGGTAGTTGTGACAGGGACTGTAGGTCCCTCAAAGCCTAGAATGTTTACTGTCTGGACCTTCACAGGGAGAGTGTGCAGACCCTGCCCTGGAAGACGGTGGTCATGGCAGCAACAACGGCCTGCCTGTGTGCAGGCTCAGCCCAGACAGCTCCTGTGCTCTGCTGTCACCGCATTTACTTCCCTCCACACCCTCAGAGGGAGAGGCTTCAATGTTCCGATTTTACACATGAGAAAATTGAGGCTCATTTGCTTTGAATTATTGACCAAGTGGTGGGGGAAGCTTTGAACTCCAGTGTTCTGATTTCAAAGCCACATCTCAGTCCTGATTTTTAGAAGGTGGAGGTCCAGGCACTGGGGACCCTCCACCTTCCTCACTTGTAGTCTTACTCCAGGGCTGCCATCCCCGAGGCGTCTGGGTGAACACATTTAATCCGCTTACTCTGCACCAGCTGAGCCCTTGGCTGCCAGTCTGTTGTCGCTGCCTGACACCAGCTGAGTTTTACAAGTGAACCATCACCCCCTGCCAGCCCACCTGCCCTGCCATGTGGGGCAGACCCCTCCTAGCCTGGTCATTCTAAACCCTTAGCTCACACATTTGCACAACTGCATCGAAAGGGCCCTACTCCCTGTGTGGAGGTATCGACAAGGGGAAGGGAGGGGAGTTTTGGGTGGCCCCTTACTCTGAAGGTGACACATGACAGGGACATGTTCATGTCCATAATGGCACTCAATTTGAAGCTAAGAACATGGTCACAGCGAGAGGTAAAAGCTGAGAGGCTACAAGGCTGCTGAGAAAGGGGCTTGACTATTGAATTGTAAATGTGTAATTTAATTTAAAAATTAGCCTCCTGGGTGATAAAAATTTGCCCCTAAGGCCAGAATTGGCCACCTGACCCCTGGGAACCCCTCAATTCCAGGATGTAATCATCTGAGCATGGAGGGGGCTTAAATTGGGGTGCTGTCCTCTCAGTCATGGTGCACCTGCCCACATGTGCACCCATGAACTGCAGTTCTCACACATCAAGGCACCTCTCATGCCCTGCCAAGGAGGTCCAGGTCATAAGGAAGGGATGACAGACTGTGAGGTCACACGTGTGCCCCTGCAGGGGTGAATGTTGTATAGGGCAGAGCCCCCCCACTCTCACCTCCAGGAGGGGTGCTGGAGGGAGCAGGACTCCTGAGCCCCTAGGCTTAGCAAGCATCCTGGCTGAGGGTGGGGAGGCTGTCCACTCTGAAGTCATAGGTCAGATGGTAGATTGGGGTCCCACCCCCACAGCTCACCATTGAGACCGTCTAGTCTGTTTTCTCTGTAAACTGGAACCCAGTCACCCTCACCCTCAGAAGTAGGGGCAGCCTGTGTAAATTACAACACAAAGCCCTGGGCTGTTTCAGGTGCCTGGGGGTGTCCAGGCCCCTAGGCCAGGCAGGTGGGAGAGGAGATGTATGGGTTAGCAGGTGTGAGAGCAGGGCTGAGACTTGGCTGAGTGCATGCACTCTAATATCCAGGAACTGCGAGCTACCACTAGCAAGTCTGTTCACTGAGGCCATGTGTACTCTCCCTTGTCATTTACAATCCCCTGTTTGAACAGAGGCCTCTGGAGTCTATTAGCCACATTGTTGCCTGTCACCACACTGTTGCAGTTCCAGGGTCTCCATTTAGCCAGCTTGAAGGAATAGTGAAACTTTTTCTTAAAACCAGTGACAGAAAACCAAAGTGGCTTAAAGAAGCAAACAGGGCAGGAGAGAATGACTTACCTAACTGAGACATCCACAGGGAGATAGCTTCAGGCAGGGCTGTACCTGGTGCTCAGTGACATCAGCAGAAGTCATCTTTCCCCACCTCTGGGCTCTGCCACTGGTGTCATCTTCACATGGCTCTGCCTTTACGAGAGCAAGATAGTCACCAACTGCCACAGGCTGACATCACCACCCCTCAACTCCCAACTGAAATAGAACTTCTCTGCTCCCAGGATTCCAGCAACTAGGCCTGACCTCCGTGGAGCCTGATTGGGCTGGTGCCCAGCCCTGAGCCAATCACAGTGGCCAGGGAGGATGGAAAATGCTGATTGGCCAGATCAAGGCCATGTGACCATCCTCTCCAGGAAACCTGTGAGCTGTTCACCTGTTTTCAGGTTGGGAGAGTGTGATGTCTCCCAGAGGATCCTGCTACTAGCACAAACTGCAGGTGGCACAATGAGCTGAAATGAGCCTGTCTGCTTGGTGACAAGTGACAGGTCACTTAGTGGTTCCCTGTTCCAGGGAGGGAGACATGTCCAAACAATATTGGGGCTTCAGAGCCAGAATGTAGTAGAAAAGCCTCCCAGTCTCCCAAAAGGTGGGAAAGTGAGCAGTGACACTGGAAAGGCACTCCTCTCTGTGGCCCTTGGCTTTCTCCTTGTTACAGTGGAGAGTGCAGTGTTGCCCCTGACAGCCCCCTTCCCTGCTGGGAGGCCTTTGCAACAGGTGGAGAGTGCTTGGAAAAGCCCACTTATTCTGAGGAACTGTTATTGCTCCTGGTGGCATTATTATTTTCATGTCACTTGTGAGGTGGGCCCTGAGGGGTCCCTGATCTGGGGGCACAGACACCCACAGAAACATGACCCAGTATTGCATTTCATTCAACAATGACTTACCGAGCACCTACTGTGTGTCAGATTCCCAGAGTAGAGCAGTGGTGTTGACAGCACAAGCCCCTGCCTCACCTCATCTCTGCATCCCAGGTGGGGTCACCAGAATGGGAGTTCAGGAAGCAGAGGACGTGGCCGAAGCCTTGTGGGAACCCCTGGGTTTTTCTCTGTGCTGAGGGCACTAGCAGCACACCGATTGTGGGACTCAGTACCCGCAGGACCCAGCATTGATGGGTAAAGGAGAGGGGCATTTCTACAAGCCCATCCTCACTAACCCCAGGCTCCAGAGGGCAGCTCCACTCTGCTCAACCCAAGGGGGCATCTTCCACCATCCTGATCACCCTCTGGTATTACTCCCGGCTCAGATGCACTTTTTCCTGTGGCAGCTACACTCAGAATATGTGTTTGTTTCTCTCCCATGTGGTTAAGTGGACTTCAGATACATGATAGTGATGGAGTAGCTAAGCCTCTGGGCAGATTGCTGGGTGACCCGCGGAAATTGCTGCACATGGTGAGCTCCCTTCTGCCAACCAATGGGCCAGGCCCCACCACTGTTCTGTCTGTTCTAACTCACTTAATCTGCACAGACACTCTGTGCAGGACATCCTGTTATCCCCCATCTCTGATGACCTTGAGTGGACAAAGCTTGGGTTAGAGAAAGTTGCCCAGGTCACATTGTTGACAAGTGGGGAGCTGGGGATTTGCACCCTGGTCCCAGGAGTCTGGATCACGGAAAGGCCTGGGTGGGGCAGCTTATTGCCAAGGGAAGTCCTGCCCAAGCCTCTCCCATGAGAGCCCACCCAACAGCACATCTAGCAGAGTCAGCATTTCCTGGACCAGATGGACAGAACCTCAAAACATCTTTGCAAACAGATTGTTTCCATGTTCTTTTGCAAACACAGAAAGGCCACAGGCCAGGGAAGGATAAGGCCAAGAGTGTTTTCATTGGGGAGAGTGAAGGACAAGTGTGAAGACATACAGCACTCCCAGCAGCCCTCTCGGCAGAGCCTGCCACTGGGTGAGCAGCTACCATGACTACCTACCATAATCCTGTGAGGTTCATGCCTGTACAAGCCTGCCTGTGAGAAGAGCAAAGTGAAGCTCAGAGAGGTGTGGGGACACTCCAAAGACAAACAGATAAGGTGGGATCATCACCACCATGCTGTGCTGGGACAGGCAGTCACCTGTCACATTGCTCATGCACGGCCTGCTGGGAGTAGTGAAGGCCTGATAGGAGCACAGGAACACTGTGGTGAAGGTGATGTTTCTACCTGGGACAGCTGGTACCGGGAACTCTAGCTGATTCTTCATTGTGCCTGCTTTGAGTGTCAGCATGTTGCAGCCTCATGTAGGGGAAGGGCTGCCTCCTTTCCACACCGGTGCACAAGGAAGAGCATGTACACACTGGCATCACCATAGACCACCGGCAGGATCAGGATCTGGAGCTCAGAGCAGAAACTGCCAACACCAGGAACTGGTGCAAGAGGAGGACCTGAGTGCCCCCTGAAACATTTCTAGTTTTAAAAACATACTTAATTAGGGGGAAGTGATAAACAGTTGATCCCTTCAAAATATTCGGTTATCCAAGGAACAACAGCACCTCAGCATTGTAAGAGGATTAACTCAGTCATCAATAACCATCACTATAGGTATGAGAAAACAGTGTTAGGAGTTACAAAATGGTCTCAAGATCATGCAGGTCAGAACTGAGAACCGTCCAAAGCATGTGCTGCATGATTGTCTCTCTAAGCTACCTGAGGCTTGGTCTGCACCTGACACAGGGCAGATGGTCTGAGAAAACCACACTCCTCAGGGGACCCCAGGGAGTTGACAGAGTTGAGTTTGGGTTCCTGATCATCTTCTAAGTTTGGAATTTTGAGATTCTTCTGCACCTGTCCTTCCTCCAGAACAGAATCTGATTCAGGCGGGATTCCAAGGACTGAGGCATGTGTCAGGCAAGAGAGCAGGCATGGCTGGATGAGAGCATCGCCAGTGCCATCAACAAAGAGGCCAGGCCACTGAGATTTCCAGTGATTTAGCATCCTGGCTGGGAGGGGTCATGTGTTCTACAGTGAGTTCTGAGTATCCTGCACCGCCCTCGAGGACCTGCAGGGGGCGCGCGAAGCCAGCGTGTCTTAGGTGGCGGTGCGCATGCGCAGTTCGCATCAGCAGCCAGCGTCTTCCCTGGGGGCGGAGCTTGTTTTCCTCAGGACTGAGCGGGCGGCGCCATGAAGGCTCCAGGACAGCGCTGCCTGCGTGTCCGCGGGAGGAGGACGCTCCCCGCCCGCTGTCTGAACTTACGCCGGTTTCCCACGGCCTGAGCCCGCTTCCTGCCGGGGTGTGTGTGGACCTGACCGAGCTGGGGTCCCGGCCGGCTGGGCAGGAGGGGACGGGTGCGCTGGCGGGCCCGTTTCGACTCTTCTCCTTGCCCGCCGGGAGCGGGTGAGTGTCCGCGTCCATCCGGGCCGCTGGAGTGTACGTGCCCCTGGTCCTCACTGCCCGGGCCCCCGCTCCCCCGTGTGATCGGGGGTGTGTACACTAAGGGTCAGGAGCCGGGATGCGGGTGTTAGTGTCCGCGCCCCTGGTCCTCACCACGCGGGTCCCCCTTCCCCCGTGTGATTGGAGGTGTGTACACCGCGCGGGTCAGGAGCGGGGACGCAGGTGTAATGGGAAAGGGGCTGAGAAAGTACTGAAATAGTTAAAGACAAGTGTGTAAAATCACATTATGTTAATTCTTATATTTTAAGTGTGTCAAAGTCAGAGTTTATCATGCTTTTACTTTCTTGTCTTTAAAGGCATGCAATCATTTATTTTATACTTAAAATATGCTTCTCATCTTATATCGTTTTCAAGTCAAAATACTGCCATGGTTGACATTTTCTCATAATATAGTGACAATCTTCAACATGTGTGAATATAAACTCATTGAAAAAATCTTGCAGCATTCCATGGTGAGTAGTCTTGTTAAAAATAATATCCAGGCCGTTACTAAATTATTACAAAAATATAAATTGTTTTGAATCACTTTTAGAAGTTCCACACACACTGGTATTTTTAAAACACCAACCAGTGCATAGTGCTTAAGACCATTTAAGATGAAATATATTCAAACCTAAAACTTTAGAATACTCAAAAGGCAGGATAATGGCTGCTTTTTCATTGCAAATACATTTTTTCTTCATAAGTGCAAAATACGAAAGTATTCAGCTAAATTTTGTATATCTTTATTCAAAAAGTGAAATTAGAATATAATCTCCTTATTTTTTATATTAAGGCTATTTCCCATAAAAATTGGTATTTTTATCTGTAGGATCTTAATTGTCCATTCATTTGTTTTTTCTTTTGGTTTCTTTAACAGAGAGTGCATACTTGTGTCTTTTTAGAGTTTTTAATTCTGCTAACTTATTCCAAGAGACTTTCTGACACTGATAGTAAATAAGGGGAGAGCCCTTATAGTAACTGTGCATCTTTTCATGTAGTCAGGATTTTTTTTTTTTTTTTTTGGATAACATTTTTTTACAATTTCCACTTGGTTCACAATATTATCCCATTATGAAAACTCAATGAAAAATTGTAATCTGTTTACACCAAGACACTTATGTCAGCACAGTGTGCTTGCTGATATGATTTTACATTAGATTATAATATAATTATTTTATTTGATTTACATATATACTAATACACATTTTATATATGTACACACATATATGAATATCTAATAAATGCCATTAATTTGCATGGGGTGGTAGCTGATAACATGTGATCTTTCTGACCATTGGCTATTATGTGTGTCTAACGTACTTCTTAGAACAGATACTAGAACATCACACCTCTCATTATACAGTATTTTAAAGGTTATATTTTATTTTATTTATTTTTAAACATTTTTTATTGAGTAATAGTCATTTTACAATGTTATGACAAATTCCAGTGTAGAGCACAATTTTTCAGTTATACATGAACGTACATATATTCATTGTCACTTTTTTTTTTTGCTGTGAGTTACCACAAGATCTTGCATATATTTAAGATTCCACACATGAGTGATCTCATATGGTATTCCTCTTTCTCTTTCTGTTCTGCTCCACCTAGAATAACATTCTCCAGGAGCATCCAAGTCTCTGCAAATGGCGTTATGTTGTCAGTTTTTGTGGCTGAATAGTATCCCATCATATAAATATCCCACATCTTTATCCAGTCATCTGTTGATGGACATTTTAGGCTGTTTCCATGTCTTAGCTGTTGTAAACAGTGTAGAGAAATCAGCTGAAAACCTTATGGGGGTTCCCTTGTAACTCACTCTGTTTTTCTCTTGCTTCCTTTAGGATCATTTCTTTATCCTTGACTTTGGCTATCTTGATTAGGATGTGCCTTGGTGTGGGTCTGTTTGGGTTCTTCCTGTTTGGGACCCTCTGAGCCTCCTGTGCTTGGATATGATTCCTTCTTTAGGTTTGGGAAGTTTCAGTCATGAGTCCTTCCCACACCTTTTCAATCCCCTTTGTTCTTTTTCCCCTTCTGGAACTCCTATTATGCATAGATTGGCACACTTTATATTACCCCATAGGTCCCATATATTGTTTTCATTGTTTTTTATTTGTTTTTCTCTCAGCTGTTCTGATTGGGTGCTTCCTGTTGTCCTGTCTTCTAGATCACATATTTGTTCTTCTGTATTTTCTAGTCTGCTTTGCACAGCCTTTAGGTCAGCTCTCATTTCAGCCAATGAGTTTACTAATTCTACTTGGTTCTTCTCTATAGTTTCTATTTCATTTTTGACATATTTTATATCCCTAAACCCTATTTCTTTTAGTTCCTTCAGTACTTTGATCACTCTTTTCTTGAAATCTTGATCTAGTAGGCCATCAATGTCTATTTCCTTGATCATGCTTTCAGGGGATTTCTCTTGATCTTTTAATTGGGAGTGGTTTCTCTGTTTATTCACATTGCTCATATCTCTCTGGCACCGTGGCTTAAGGAGTATCAGTTACCTACTTAACCTGGAGATGGTGTGCCCTTAATGATTTGATCGAGAGGTCTTTGTGTCTTCGCCCTGCTTCGCGAACTCAGCTTGCTGTTTCAAAGGCCTTTTGTTGGCGCCCTCATCTGTGCTGCTCTCAGTGGCTGTTGGCTAGCAGATTGTGCCCCCTCCTAACACTAGGTCAGGAGCTGAGCTCTTACCCAGTGGGCGGGCAGGTCACTCCCCCTCCTGAAGCCACAGTCAGATGCTGTGCTCAGGGGGAGGCAGGTGGGCAGATCACACCCCATCCCAGCACCGTGGTCAGGTGCTGTGCCCTCTCCTGGTGCTGGTCACTCCGCTGCTCTGTGCAGCTGCCTGCTCTGCCTCGGGTAGGCGGTCTGTAGGTGGGCTCGGGGAAGACCGCGGAACTGCCCCGCCTACGCTCTGTGCCAAATCTGAGCTCCTTGTTTCTCTTGGCAGCACAAGTTCTCTGAGGTGTCAGGGTAGAAAGATCCTCCCTGCCTCAGGCTATAAACAAGTCTCAGTCCTGCCTAGGAGGTTGTGGAGCCCCCACGTGCAGATTCAGGCCTCAGCCCCGCCCCCGCCCGGGCACTATGCACAGGAGGAGATGGTAGCTGTGGCTGAGCCCTGCCTCTCTTCTTGCGGGATGTGCCAGTAATGGCACAGGTCTGAGGAGACAAAGGCTAAAGCACCCCTCCCCCCAGGGCACATGCCTGTTTACAGTTTTGTTTACCTTCTGAGTTAAAATTTACCTGACAATGAGATGTATAAATTAGGCTTTTGAGGTTCATCCTTGTATCAGTAGTTGATTCTTTTTTATTGTTGAATAGTATTCCATTATTTGAATATACTATCATTTGTTTTATCCATCCTCCTACTAATAAATACTTAGGCTTTGGATATCTTTTTTTGCAAGCAAACATTTTTTTAAAAAATGCAAATATAATATACATGCTTAAATGTGAACACATCTTAAGTATGCAGCTCAGTGATTTTTCACAAAGTAAACACATCTATGTAACCTTCATCCAGTCAAGAAACAGAACATTGCTGTTCCACTTTGGGTTTCTTCCCAGATACTATGGCACCCCTTTGATGGACTCACCATCCTAAATTCAGCCACCATGGATTGGCTTTTTTGCTTTTGAAATTTTTGGTCCCATACTTTCCTCTCAAAATTATGTAAGATTCATCCACTAGTGTTTTCTGTAAACCAGTATATTTATTTTTATTGCTTTAAAGTATACAACTTGTATGCATGTGCCACCACTTATGGTCATGTATTGTTGAAAAGTGTTTGGGTCATTTTCTATTTGGGGGTATAACAAATAGTGATTATGAGAATTTTCTGGATGTCCTTTGGTGCTCAGATGTAGAAGTTTCTGAAGGGTACACACATGGGTTACCCTTGGTAATAGGGTGTGTGTGTGTGTGTGTGTGTACACATATACACACACACATATACATATATAACTTTCATTCAAAAAGCCTATTTCCAAAGTATTTGTAAGAATTTATATTCCCACTGGCCATGTGTAAGAGTCCCCATTGCTTGTTGCCCTCACCAATGCTTCGTATCACTTAACAACTAACTATTCTAGTGGATGCCTAATGGTGTTCCAAGTGTGGGTTTAGTACGTATTTCCATTATTACTAAAGAGGTCAGCCCCTTTTCATAGCTTATGTGGATTTTTTTTGTGTGTGTGAGAAGCACCTTTTCAATTTTTTTGCACATTTTAATATTAAGGTTCTGCCTTTTTCTCCACTGGTTTTTGTTCTTTATATGCCCTAGATACAAGTCTTTTGTTGGATATAGGTATAGCAAATATATTTTCCCACCGTGTGGCTTAGCTTTTCACTTTCTTAATGGTATCTCTTGATAAAAATAATTCTTAATTTTACTGAAGTCCAACTTAAAACTCTTCTTTTATGTTTAGTGCTGTGTCCTGTTTAAGAACTCTTTGCCACTTCAAAGTCATTAAAATATCTCCTACACTATTTTCTAGATGCTTTATTTTGGTGGGGGATTAGGTTATTTATTTTAATGGAGGTACTGGGAGTTGAACCCAAGACCTTATGCATGCTAAGCACACATTCCACCGGAGCTTTACCCTCCCCCAGATGCTTTGCTTTATGTTTCAAATTTATTAGATTTATAATCTATCTAAAATTACTGTTCATGTATGGTACAGGGTTTAATTCAATACTGTTCCATTCGTCTATATGTCTAACTTTAGGTAGTTATCACATAGACTTAATATTGTTTTATAATAAGTCCTTTAACATTGTTCTTTAATATCATCTTGGCTATTGGCCCTTCACGCTTCTCTATGTATTTAGAATCAGCTTGTCAAGTTCTACAAAAAAACAGTAACAACAATTAACTTTTGGGGATTTTGATGTGCACATGTAAATCTTTGAATCAGTTGAAGGGGAACTGACATCTTTAAAATGTTGAGCCCTCCAATCCATAAATTTGGATTATCTCCCCTATACTTATTTTTATCACTGCTGTAACAAATTATCACAAATTTTGCAGCTTAAAGCAACACAAACTTATTGTTTTATGGTTCTGTAGGTCGTCAGGAACAGGTATCACTTGGCTAAAAATCAAGATGTCAGCAGCACTATGCCCTTCTGTAGGTCAAAGGAAGAATGTATTTCCTTGTCTTTTTCAGCTTCTAGAGTTCACCCACACTTCTTTACCCATGGCCCTTCCTCTATCTTCAAAGCTAACAGCTTTACAGCTTTCTAATCCCTCTTCCAAAGTCATATCTTTCTGACCACAGCTGGGAAAGATTTTCAATTTTTAAGGACTCCTGTTGTTAGACTAGGCCCATGTAGATAATCCAGGCTAATCTCCCTGTCTCAGAGTCCTTAACCTGATACATCTGCAAAATCCCCTTTGCCATGTAAAATAACATATTCACAGATTTCAGGATTAGAGCATGGATATAGGTAGGGGTCAGTGTGGTGCACTATTCTGTTTATCAAACTGTTTAACATTTGACGCTTTCTGACTAACGTACAAGATAGAAGACCCTAATCATGTTTAGAATGCTTCCTCTGCAAAATATTGGGCACTGAGTTTATTTGAAAGGACTGAAAATAATATTACCACAGGAATGGTTTCCTAATTCTACTGACATTTACTTACTTTATACTTAAATACCCAAAATGGTCAGCCAGGAGTGGAATCTTGGCAAATAAAATAAAAGTATAATTCAAGCTTTTATCACTGAATTTACTAGCTAATTCTATTTTAGAAACAGACAGAAAATAAAACAATTTAGAGTAAGTCTGCTTACTTATATATTAAGTGAACATAAAGTTTTAAAAGCATGTCTGAATATGGGATAAAGTGAGCATCATAAAATGTAATGTTAATATTTAGTACCTGCAAATCAAACTCCCAATTTATAAACAAGTTCATACTGTATAGCACAGGGAACTATATCCAATACTGTTTTGTAGTAACTTATGGTGAAAAAGAGTATGAAAATGAATATATGTATGTTCATGTATGAATGAAGCATTGTGCTGTACACCAGAAATTGACACAACAGTGTAAACTGACTACATATATATATATATTTGAAAGGACTATATATACCAAGAAAAAAATTAGATTGATAACCAACAAAAAATCTGTCAGTAATATAATGCTAGAGACACTGGGACACAAAAGAAAATCTCAGGCATACATCTGTTTATAGAGTCATAGAAAAATTAGTGCCTATGCAAGTCCCTGATAAGCATGAGAAAATAGGAAAGGCAATATAAAAGTTCAAAATGCTTTGCTATGTAAGAGCTGCAAGATGACTCAGACACAAACTTAAGTGGTCAAAATGTTTATATAATTAATGATAACTTAAAGTAATTGAGGACATCATTTTAAATGAGATTAAAATAGCTGCACCATTTTCATATTACTAAGCAAGTCATTTCTGTTTACAGTAGGTTTATATTATTTTTATATGTATTTATGTTTTATAAAGACATCAACTTAGATCCTGGCTGATAACTGACAGTAGAGCAACTGATTGATTTAAATGGGTATCATAGGCTTATCAGATTTCATATGCTTTAAATATACATTAGTTATTAGCTGTCAGGAAGAGTTCAATTTTCATTTATTCTAACATAGCTGTGTCACAGGCAGGTTACTCTGTATTTACAATGGAGGATCATGATAGATATAAAGATATCAAGTCTTATTGATCTTCATAGGGGTGCTTTTATAAGAAAAGGAGAATAAAATAAGAAAAATCTAAAATACTACTTTTTTTTATAGTGTTCTAAAAGTTTTATCTTTATTTTTATTTTTTTACTGAGTTATAGTCCGTTTACAATGTTGTGTCAATTTCCGGTGTACAGCACAATTTTTCAGTCCTTTATGAATACACGTATATTTGTTTTCATATTTTTTCACCATGAGCTACTACAAAATCTTGAATATATTTCCCTGTGCTATACAGTATAAACTTGTTTATCTATTCTATATATACTGTCAGTATTTACAAATCTTGAACTTCCAGTCTGTCCCTACTCACACCCTGTAAAATACTATTAAATCAACATATATTTATGAAGAACTATGAAAAATGGGAAACTATAAGTTGTTTCTTTAAATTGGAGCAAAGAGAACTACTTTAACTGGGAAAATAGTTAAAATCTGGCAAGTTTTATGATTTCATGTTCACCCCTGACAGCTTTTCTTTCCTCCTTTCTCCTTCAATCTTTTTTGGACCTTCTAAAGAATTAAATTAAAAAAAAGAAAAAAAAGAAAGAAAGAAAGAAAAAAAAGAAAATTAAGAAACAGCTTTGCATCTAAAATAACCTCCTAACTGGAAAGATTGTATACTTTGTGAAAAATTTACAGCTGCCAACTTATGATCTATGTCTCTGTCCACACTGCGTTACTTGTTAGGAAGGGTTTTAAAAAAAAAAAAAAAAAGTAAAGAAAAATAGCAAATTATAATGGCTTTTACATTTTAAATTCTTTTCTATGTGTTTATAATCTGCTCTATCATGAGTTATTAAGATAAACATTATCAGCTATACTCTACTTTCCTATCATGCACATTGTGACTCTGAGAAGCACGCACGCTCTAACTTACCATCTGCAGGTGGTGTACAGGTTAATGCAGTTCTTTTGACAATATATGGTTTTGTAGTCTAGTTGTCTAACTACTACATAATGGAAAAGATGTAGAACTACTGGTACCACTGCCCTCGGTCTCTGTCATTTACCTTAAACATACCTGGAAAAGTAGATTCAAAAACTCATTGGCAAGAACATTTTTCACACTCCAGATCTGATATTCTTCTAGAGTTAAGATGGCCATTCTGAAAGAGAAACAATATTTAAGAACATCTTAAATCTTCATTTTCTTATATTATTTGAATAAAATCTGTTTTATTAAACTTGCAATGGTCATTTGCCTGAAAGAAAACTAATGATTTAATGTAGATGCTATGTGTTCATCTAAAAGTAGGCCAGCAAAAATAAGTTCAAAAGTAACCAAACTCTGAAGTAGTGAGTCATAACGTGGGCAATTTATCACCAAAAATCTTCCTCCAGTAAGACCTGGGAAATAACTCACAGTATCTTCTGGTTCAAGGTGAAGATTACTAACAAAACCCACAAAAGGTTCTGGGTAGAGAAAAAGGATTATTTACTAACTTTGAAAGCATTTTTCCAAACTCTCTGGATTATGCCCTTTGACCCTAACAATTTTCTAAGATCTTCTTTAAAACATCTGGCATTATTAGACTTCTTAAGAGATTTAAAAGAACTAAATATATATAATAAATGAGTATCTATATTAACATTTCCTCAAAATAAAATTTAACATTACTTTCACAAGTTGAGTAAAGCAGTATTTTTTTTTTGTGTCAAAGTGTACCAAAAATTACATTTATATACAGTAGACAATATTTCTTGGGAGGCAAAAATATAACCAAATGCCTCTTACTTCATGTTTTGAACAATCACCTTAACAATCCTAGATGAATAATAATGTTCTTAGCTTTTATTACTTAATTATATTTTTATTATTTAATGATTTATTATTTAATGATACTTAATATTATTTATTATTAATGATATTCATGTATTCATTCAATATATAATACCATTCATTATAAGAAAAGATTTTAAAGCACTGTGATGGTACTTATTGGCTTTCATGATGCAACTTCCATTAAAGTATATTAATACCAATGTAATGGTACAAAATAATGGGTAATATTGTCACAGTCTAGTCACCAGTGAATATGGGTAATAGGTTTGGTTGAAAGGTCCAAATTCTATTCTAAATTTTTACCATTTCATTATTATGGTTACACGGAGATGGAGCAGCTAAATGATCTTTTTTTTCAATGTTCAAAAGTACAGTCATAAGAAGAAACTCGGTCTTACACAAAAATAGACAGCAATGATAACCTCCATACTTATCAAACACCCAGAAAAAAGGCGATGGAAATTGTATCTCTACATAAGTTATTTCCTAAAAGAAACTTTCCTATGTTTCTGTTTTCATATATACCAAATAGAAATGGCTACCTTAGTTTTGGGCAGAAAAGTAAATGAAGATGGTTATCTGAATTGCCAAACAAAGATCAAGCCCTGAAAAATTCATTTCTATTATTTATTTCTATTGAGTGTCAGTTAATAAGACTATGATAATTTCTTCTGGATTTGTGATTAAAAAAAGTGTTACTTATTTTTCTAAGCCTGTATAAGACCACTATGGTCTACATCCTACCATCTGCTACTTGGTACATGTCAACATTTGAATAGAAAGGGTCAAATTAACTCATATGTGTCTCACATATATGGATTATCTTCAGTTTCACAGGGATACATAGACATTAAGGCAAACCTATTATAATATCTTTAATAAATGTTGTGAAACTAAAAAAATTCAAGGCTTTATTCTTTGTAAAGTACATGCTCGTTTCTGCTATTATACAATTATTCTGGCTGCTATTAAAGAACTTAGGACAGACCCTCACCAATATTATTGAAAAAAAATTTTTTTTAAACAATATACACCACCCAGATTGAGATAAAAAATAATTTCCATCATCCCAGATATCCTATGGTCCTTCCCAGTTAAATCACCCATCTCCAAAATCACTATTGTAACATGTATTAACATTAGTTCTGTCTCTGTTCTAGAACTTCATATAAATTGAATTGTACAATGTGTTCTTTTATTCTGTGGCTTCTTTTGCTCAATATAAGTTTTGTCTTACCATAATGTATTAAAATGGGAGAAGTAAAGATTATAAACTACAAATGGCAAGGGCTGTCTCTACTTAATTTTTATAAAATGCCTAGCTTATAAAATATAATGTTTTTATGTAAATAACACTTAATGGAGTTGTTTAAAGGTGGAATGGGCTTTCCTTAGGGACAACTTGGAGGTATTGTAACGACAGGTCCAAATAAGCATTTAGCAGGGATGATGTAGAAGAGATTCAAGTATGTATATATAAGGTATGTACACCAATTCAGAATATAATGTATTTTTAGAAAAGAATAAATTAGTCTCTGCTAGACTCACCTTTGTGGTATCATGCGCATTCTATGGGTCTTCTACAATGTTGGATACATCCACGTGTAATTCCTTTAAAACCAGAAACCCAAATCAGTAGTTAGGAAGGAGAAGGTATCATTTTTATTAGCCAGTAGCTGAAGTATAAAGTATTTTCGGTCAAGGTTTTTCTTTTTTTTTTTTTTAATTACAGAAATAGATTGCTTGTTTACCTTAAAAATTTATGACAATTTTCCAGTGGTTTCATTTTTTTTTACATAATACATTCAGTTTATTAAATTTTCTAAGGCAAATTCTCTTCCCAATTTTGCATCTTTGGCTATGAATATTTTGAGTAGCATAATATAGAACCTAGAAGTAGTAAGAAATCTTTTTCTCAACCTCCTTTAAAAAATTCTTCACTCTATGTTCCTGTTGGAAGTTTACATGCAAGAAGATGTATGCAATCAGACTTTACCAGGATATCATCGGTGCAGTTGTCCTTCCAGACCTCTAAATGTGCAACCACGTGTCTCTCAGTTCAACCCTAGAAAGAACTCCGTCACCGTCAACATCAAATACCTTGAAGCAAACTAAAGAAAAGAAACTCTTATGGAGGGAAATTACTTTCATATTCTGAAGTATAATACATTTTATTACAAGCTGCCCTAGTAAAATTACTTAGTTCCTCAAACAACTACATTCTGGATTAAGTTCTTATTTGGAGGACACTGTGTCCTTAAAGTCCTTTGAACTTGTAGGAATTCCTGTAAACTTCACAAGTCTCTCTCCTTATATCATTAGCCAGCTTAGAGAACTCTATCCTTCACCTAAATCTAAAGTTAAATTTCTTGCAAACTGAAAAAGGGCCAAGTTACTATACAATATCTCACAGATTTTGAGAAGGTAATTCAAGCTTTTAAATTAATTTCTAATATTTAAAACTGATCACTTCAGAGTTGATTCTTACAATGCTGAAAATATTCCATCTACATTAAGAATCAACAAAAAGCTGGTACAGTAAGCCCCCTGTAACCATTGGTTCTGCATTCACAGGTATAAACAATAGATCAAAAATATATATATATATATATATATAATATATATATATATAACTTTCCCAGAAAGTTCTCAAAAGCAAAACTTGAATTTGCTATGCACTGACAACTATTTACATATCATTTACATTGTATTTACAAATAATTACATTATATTAGGTATTACAAGTAACCTAGAGATGATTTAAAGTATACAGGATGATGTTCATAGGTTATATGCAAATACTATGCCATTTTACACAAGGACTTAAGCATCCATGGATTTGGTATCTGAGGGGGTCTCAGAACCAATTCTCAGCAGATAATGAGAGATGACTGTATAAAGATTTTGCCTCTCCAATGTAATTAATGTGCACCCAATATTTTTGCCTAAGAACAATTTCAAATCTTCAATGAAGTTTATATACAACAAGCTAAAAATCCGAAATATCAGCACTTTGCTAATTAACATCAATATCAGCAAAATTGCTAGTTAGTCTAGTTGGTTAACTTCCACTAGTCCACTGGCAAAAAATAAATTAAAAAAAATTTAAGACAATAATTAATCTCAATTGAGAAAAAAAGACTTCAGCCTCTTTAATACCAGAAATATAATGTGAACAAATAATCTATCACAAAGCTAGGTTAGAGTAATGGTATACTATCAGGGAAGATAAAAGAAATCTAAAGTTTTAAGATTAAATAATTATCTACTTCACACACCCGTGTAACAATTATGCTATTAAATTGAGTGCATCACAGTACAACATTACTAAAGAATATTGAACTATTAAGTATCATACCCAAAATATGCAGTATTTGTGAAGCTGCATTTTACAAAGATGCAGAGATAATGACCCTAGTGAATATATAAGAATTAGGTTCCAATTAAATGTAAACTGCTGCATTTCCCTAACCAAATATGTTTAAGATTTATTAATGTAATATGCTTATAAATTATGCTATAATATTTTAGCTAGGTTTAAAAGATAAATTTAGTATTTAATAAAATTGTTTTATCATAAATTTAATTTTGCTAATAAAATATCAATATACACAGTGCTAGAAAATAAGTTGGAATTCAAGTTAAGCAAGACAAATTTTCTATATAGACTACCAGAAAATATTTTCTATATGCTTAACATTTTCAAACACATCATGAATAATGTAGTTCATTTATCATGAATTGTACATTCATCTGGAAAATCAACCATTATTAATAACAAAGATCTTAAATTACTCCACAGTAAAAAAGAACAGATGATTGAACTTTACACTGACCTCAGTAAAACCTCAGCAAGAGATTGCTATTTGCCAAAGGGATGAAAATTCAAGCTTTAATCAGATGATTTTTTACATGAATGAATGCTAATTTTTTTCTCTGTATAGCTTCCAAATTTTGTGATGTTTAACACTCTTACATTTCTGTCTTTCAGCCAGAGGTCCTCTGCAACAAGCTGATAACCCACAGGATATCTCCCTAAAATCTATGTGGCTGTCATGATTTTCACCAAAAGCGTTAAATAAACCTGTAAAATAGGAACACAGAATAAATCACAGCCAACAAACTTCCTGTTAATAATGACATGCTTATGAAAGGAGGCATGACTCGCATAAACTGACTTAGTTTTTAAAAGTTATCAGTAGTTTCCACTGTCTTAGGAAGTTTTTTTTTTCCCCCCTGGAATAATTATAACCAAAATTTAACTTCCTAGAAGAAAATACTATCATTTAGTGTTTGGTTTTGTCTGCCTACCTGTCTCTAACTTATATTAATTCCAAAAGTCTAAAGTGATTGTAGAATGTAAAAAAAAAAGTATATTTTAAAAATGTAACTGGAAAAAAGTCAGAGACCACAATTATCCTAATTTGGAAAGACTAAGAAGAAAAAGGAAAAAAGAAGAAGAAAAGTTGAACTCTATCAAAGATATACTGTGTTGTTATTAATAAGCTTCATACAGCTCCTTCATGAAGCAAAGAAAACTAACACACTATATTATAAGAGAAAGAAATTCTGTACTGCAGTCTTCATTGTACCACTTAATCTGTATACATAAATATATTAAATTTCAGAAATAAAGGGCAATTTATAATCTAATCCTGTGGATTTTAAACTTTTCATAAAAAATAAATGGAATCATTTTGTTTTCAAATGAAATGATTTCTCAATCTCTAATTCTAAAAAGGTAAAAACATAACTGCACTGCTGAAGTGGAAGCCCTGTCTGTTCTAGCTCCCCTAACAAATATTTCTAAAACACACTAGAAACCTGAAGAATACAGACTATTTCAAGAATCTAATTCTGTGCCCTCAAAGAGCAGAAAATTGAAGCTAAGAAGTAGTTAAATGACTTGCTAAAAGTAAGAAATTTTTTTTAAAAAGGTCTGAATCAGAAGCAGAACCCAAGCGTTCAGATTTCAAATACAGTTTTTGTGATTATCAGCCATAACTACTCCTTGTAAACCTCATTTAATATATATATATACTATATATATATATATATATATATAGTAGTGAAAAGTTTAGAGCTAAGTGGGGACCTTAGAGATGGTCTAGTCCAGTGGTTTCTTAATTTTTTAAGGGTGGGAGAAGGATACAGCAGTGGAACCTTCTTCTATATAAAAGAAATACAATAGACACTACTCAGCTGAGGAAGAGGTGAGGTCACGTGTGGAAGCTAGAGCTTTGCCTATTCAGTGTCCACCACCCTGACCTTGCACCAGATGCTGAGGCACCGCACTGGAGCACAGTTTCATAATGATTGTCTTGGTCAAACTGATTTTATATATGAGAATATTCAGGTGCAGAAAGGTAAACCGACTTACACAAGGCTCCAAAGGTGGAACAAGGCTCACGTGTTTACCAAAGAACATTTGTAGAAAATAGAAGGATTCCCATCTTCACTCAGAGATGGACAAATTGGTGGTGAAGCCAATGGGCCAAATGTCTCTAAATCAAATCATCCAGTTCGGGATTGAGCCCTCAGCAACCAACAGCATTTCTCCAGATGAATGATGTCTGATTCCTCCACTGACAATCAAATCAAAAAAGACCATAAAATCTCACTCTTCTCTTCTGGACAATTAATTAGTTCATCCTGATAATGTAACTTCTAAAGATACATTTTAATTTCCCAGTTAAACTGTTAAAAAACTACCTAAAACAAAAACTCTGAAAGACAAATATATTGTATATAAAGTGGCATGAAAATTAAATTCAAATTAACATAAAAGAGGCTTTAAAATGGGAAAAAAACTTGTAATTTCCCATTAAGCAGGCTGTTTAATTCCAACATGTAAAATAATAAACTAAGATATTTATTTTTTGCTTCCCACACTTTTATCTGTATTCACTTTGGTGATATTAATCTCTATCTTGGATTTGAAAATTCTTGATCATAGTCTCTCCTGGCTACACAGGTAACACACTAATAGCAGAATCTCTGTTTGATTTATCCTGTCATTATGGTAACCACTTACACATTTAATACTTATTAAATAAATGTACAAAGGGGATAGACCTAAGCTTCTCCTTCTTGGTCCTAAATTTCTTACTACCCCTCCTATAAAGGCAGGAGCCTCCTCTGTAGGACAGAGTGTAAGTGTATCTCCTGAGAAGGATTCCCCAACAAGGGCTGTCTTTACAGCGTGCTTTTAGATAAGATGTTTTTATGGGACATTTCAATAAAAGGATCAAGGACCTAAGCTTCCCAGTATGGTGGGAGTTGTGATGGGCATGGGAGAATGCTCACTTGGGAGGATGAGATGTTAAAGACACTAACAGTGAAAAGGACAGGGCAAGATGAAGGGCGATTGGGAAACAGGACCACAGAGATGTGACATCTACTTCCCACTGTCATCTAAGTGATACCTACTTGAAAGAAATATTTTTACAGTTAAATTCTATAATGGGGGGTTATTTAAATGAAGCACACATATACTCAATGAGTAGATCACATAATTTTTAGAGATTCAGAGTGCATTAGCATTTTCAGAGTACTTTTTACATCAATAACTAGTATTTATAAATTCCTGTGTGCTAAATAATTATGTGGAATTATTTCCATTTTGCTTTTAGACTTACTACAGCTTAACCTATTCAATGCACTGATACAGAGTAATTTTTCTAATGAATAAAAATGATAATATACAACCTTGTTAAAGATTCTTTAATTTCTCCATCACCAGATTTATGAACACTTAGGCCTATGTGTCAGGCCCCATTTCTTGCCAGCTTTTTCACCAACACCTTACATTTAGGTTATATTGCATTACCCAGAGGTCGGGAAATGTTCTTTCACACATCCATGTCTTTATTAGGTCCTGTGTCCTCTGAGGAGAAACCTTCTCCCCACTTTCACATCCTTCCATTTTACAGCCTAACCACTAATCCTTCTGTAAACACCTTCTAATGCTTTCCAACCTCACCAGCTACCCCAGGGTTTTAACTTCTCTCCTCCACAACTGTCCTCCACTGTATATAGTATCCAATATTCAAGTGAAGTATGAGTCCTCATTTACAGGTCTGTGGCCTCTCTAGATTATAAAGTATTTGGATTCAGAAACCTTGTGCTTTTATCACTGTAGCTGCTAGAATTCATTTCATAGGACCTGATACATTGTAACCACACAATAAATACTTGCTGAATGAATGAATGAATGAATGAATAGCCAAGGCAATCTTCACAGCCAAGGCTTCCCCATCCCAGCTCAGTATTCTTTCTGTTATATCAAAGAGACTCTGCCCCATGAAACAATAGACCATGCACATTTTAACAAATGTATACAATTATTAGGAACTATTATTAGAACAGAGACTAGCACTACTGTTCTCATAGTTATGTCACATAAGTAGTGTATTAAAGCTCATTCTGATTTGTTATTTATACAAATCAGCTATGTCTGTCACCAGTTTAAATATTAGTAATTTAGAAAACAAAAGTTATTGATTTATCCACTCATCAAAAAACATTATGACAGATCTACTTACATACCTCTTTTGTCAGTTTATATACCAACTGGAAAAGAAGGGGTATACAGTCAACTCTGAGAGTATAATTGCCTGCAAAATAAATAAGAGAGTATTTTAATACCTCCAAATGGACTTCAAACCTGTATTTAATTCTAACTTTATTTTCTAATTATAAACAAGATATAACAGATTTCAAATTGAAGGCATCATTCCTGGAGAATTAAAAATAGGGTGGACCCTACAGATTATCATATTCAGTGAAGTATGTCAGACAGAGAAAGGCAAATATCAAATTATATCACTTATATGTGGAATGTAAACAAACAAAAAAATGATACAAATGAACTTATTTACAAACCAGAAATACATTCACGACATAGAAAAGAAACTATGGTTACCCAAGGGGAAAGGGGGAAGGGAAGAGAGATGTTAGGAGTTCAGGACTAACAGATATACACTATTATATATGAAACAGATAAACAACAAGGACCTACTGTATAGCACAGGGAATTATATTCAGTATCTTATATTAACCTATAATGGAAAAGAATCTAAAAACAATGTATATGTATATGTATATGTATATGTATATGTATATGTATATGTATATGTATATGTATATGTATATGTATATGTATATGTATATAACTGTGTAACTTCGCTGTACACCTGAAACTAATATTACAAATCAAATGTACTTCAGTAAAAACAAATAAATAAAATTTTAGGATAGATAGATAGGTAGGTAGATAAATAGACAGACAGACAGTCTGGCTAAAACTAAAACACAAGGTGGAAATAACTCTTCAGGAGCCAGAGAGGCTGCAGCACACACTCAGGATAGGAGACTGCAGAGGCAGACTCTGCTGCTAAGGCCGCAGCTCCTGCAGTAACAGTAAGGGCCATTGCTCATTATGGCAGCAGTACCTAGGGGTCTTTGGCAAAGGAAGTGGTAAGGCCATAATGTTCACGTTTTTATTCATTCATTCAATTCAATATCAAGACGTTAGACTAGAGCGTGTCAGTAACTAACATGTATCCTGTGACACTTACCTAGAAATGACCATAACACGATGAAAGCCTACAGATGCACATGCCACATGTCAGGGTCAAAAGGAAGTCTGTAGTGGGTGCTTATTTCAGAGTTGTTCCAATACATACAGGAACTATTTCTGTATGAAATACTTTAGCCCAACTTTTAAAAATAGCTCCACAGGAAGAATGTCAAAAGTACTAAAGTTTTAAGTAGTAATCCAACATAGGCCAATGGTAAATATACTAAAGAAATTAGGATCAATAGCTTAGTTATGAATCATATTGATTCATTTGAATCATAATAATGTTCTCTCTGGTAAAATGGAGAAATGGAGGTATTATTGAGGCATCTCATAGAAAGAGGATAATCCTAGTTTATGAGTTGGAGTTGACAGACTTAAATACTGGTATACTATTTAATGACAATCTGAAATAAAATTTACCTTCTGTGTATGAGTCTGCATTGATATATGCAACCTCTCTCTCCTGGAGTGTTTTCACATTCTCCTGTAGTTGAAGCAAAGCAGTCACTTAACTCACGGCATTTACAATTGTGGAAATACAAGCAAAACAAATTAACTCATTAAAAGAGTGGTTTGCAGATACCATTATAAATCAAATGCCTATGCCTTTGACCATAATTTTAAGAAAATGCCATTAACTGGTTGATAATACTAATGCAATTAAAACAAGAAAGAAAAATATTAGTGATGCTGTAGCCACTGTTCATAGCAACAGCAGGGAGACCCAGAGGAAAACTGTCCCTGATCCCCTGCACCATAATATGAAGGGGTAAGGCTCGGAGATGCTCAGCCTCACCCTGGATCTACTGGAAGAGAACTGCTCAAAGTAAGGCCTGGAAATCTGTATTTTTAAAAGGTGTCCCTGGCAATCCTTACAGACATTAAAGTATGAGACCCCTTGACGTTGGGGATCCAAGTAACTTTACCATATTAAAAGTGAGGAAGTTGGAAATTTGATTTATCAAGAATTTTTTGAAAGAGAAGATATTGATGAAAAAGGAGGGGACGATAGAGAAAAAACTAGAGGGAGAGAAGAGTGGCTATTAGGACAAAGACAAGACATTTCTCTCTCACACATACATGCACACACGCACACACATTCTAGAAAAATACAGCAGAAGAAGACTAATGCCATCATACACATGGGAATATGCGGAGAGAGCTCTTTTCTTCTCTCTGTTTCTCTCTCTCTCTCTAGCTTGCTACCTTATAAGAGCAGTTACAGTAAAAACATTTAAAGCTGTGACTGGTCATCCCACAAATGAGAATTCTCACCTCTGCACTTGGCCACACGGGATAGATGACAGCTGATTCTGCTGCAGAGTTTCCATTATGACAGAGCTACAGTAGAAATAAAAAAGATTCCTTAACTATATGTAAAGGTAAATGTGCTGCTGAATATGATCAAGAAGCTAGTAGAAAATGGGAAACAATATTCAAATTGTCTTTTAATTCAAATGAATTTAAATTAATGCAAGGCATATTATCTTGTATCTTGGATTTATTTTATCTGTATTCTAAGCTGCTTAAATTATAGAAAGACACATGTATTTCTATATACATGTATTCACAAGAAATTACATATTTCTAAAAGTAAGTGACCTTAATGAATAAGATCTGATTCATGTAAATAAGTGTATTATGAAATGCATGTTCATAACACCAACATAATAATAAGACTTTGCAATATACATGGAATCAAATATGATACAAGTAACTGTGATTTTATTCCCATACTTATTTGATTCATATTATTATTTTAAAGTATGCGGAAATGAGTAAGAAGGAAAGCATTTTAAAAACCAGACACAATGATAAGAAAGATATGATATTCTTTAAACCAATTCTATAAAATTTGGACTCATAAATGATGAACAAAACAGAGGATAGTCACAGGAAAGTGCTTTTTGGTGCACCTGCCTTTAAAAAAATACACAAGCCTACCTTGAACATGTAAGAACTTAGAGTTACTGGACAGAGAGCCTAAGGGAAGAAGATGAAAGAAGGGGGCCTATGAGAGACACTTTAAAATAAAGCATTAAGAGCCAGTGACAAATGAAAATTAAATCATAATTGAATTAAAAATAAATCCTTGAAATTTTAGAGTAATTCAATTTACAAAATCAATGTATTATACTTCCCAATCAGGCACTTTTGTAAATGGTAAAATATACGTATGGTTACAATTTAGTATGGAATCCATAAAGGAGAGACTATAATCAGAGTATAGTCATCTTAAAAGAGCATGTTGTTTTCCTAGATAGAAGAAATCCAAGGAAACTGTAAAAACTTGAAAATTAATGCCAAGGATCTATATCAGATTTTCAATAAGCTAATTCACTTGTCAGAAGCAGCTTCCTAGGTTTGACTATTTTCTGAGCTTACAGATTTTACTTATCACAAAACAAATATAAACAGAAACTAAAATATTTTAAAAATAATGAAAAAATTGGTTTGTACTTAGTAATTAAGAGGTTGTTTTGTTTTGCCAAACTGATGTAAAAGCAAAAACAAACTCTATTTCTTAAATTTTCTTGAGTATTTATCCAAATTAAAACAATATCAGGTAATGGAACACATCTGTGATTACCCTGAGTTACATGTTGACCAAGAAGATACATTTTCTGTCTTAGTTACCTCAGCCCATTTGTGGAACCCAGAAGTCTGATTTTTTCTTCATCCCAGCCGGCAAAAATGGTAGTTCTTCTCGGTCTCCAGCCTGTAATCATTGTTAACATACATGGTTAGGTACATCTGCCTAAAAACAAAGGAAAATTCACTCAAGTCACTTTCTGTCATCACTTGCCAAGGAAACATTATTTACCTCTACTAATCAGTTTTCCAAAATTCTGGACAACTTCTTATAAATCAGCAGTTCCAATGGTTAGGTCAATACCTCCAAATACCCAGAAGTCCTGATGATCTCCCAGAATAACACACCTGTTTGGAAAGGAAGGCATTCAAAAGAATGACAACTTAGAATGTATTACAAAGAGCAGTAATTTATGTTTTTAAATTAAACTTCCTCCTGCTTGAGTTTCCACCATAGAAAACCATCAAGGTAGTGTCTCCTTTTAGAATTTACCTTTTTTTCCCCACATTTAATTATATCACATCAACCAGGAAAAAAATATTAAGAGTTGATTAAAATATATCTTCTCTTACTCCTGTAATCTTTGTAAAAACAAAATGTTTTAAGACATTTTAAAAAATTCACCAACTCACCAAGTTTCACAGATCCTCAGGTAGTTCTGATTACATCGTAAATGCTTGTGATTTTCTTGATGTTATTTTAACCTTCCTAGAATTTCACAAAGGGAACAAATTACTTCACATACAGCATTATGTCTAACAGGTTCCTTTCAATGTTTTGTTATAAGTCTCAGAAGTACAGAAAACTGTTTAATAGGATGATAAATTCCCATATGCCCACCACCTAAATTCAATCATCGTTAATACTGTTGAACTATTTGCAAGCGAGTTGAGCAAATCATGACAGTTCTCTCCTATGTATTTAAGAATGCACCTTATGGTGAAGTTAAAAAAAAAAAATCAGTATTTTATATTTTTCCTCCCTCATAGCTCTATTGTTGGTATTTATTTAAACTTCAAAATTATTATTCAACGTGAAAAAGAATCTTGTTCTTAGCAATTTTTTTAAAAAAAATGTGTATTTGTCCATTTAGAGCTCAAATCAATTAAGGGATATAAGCCCCAGGTGCTTTTTTTGATATTTTGACCAGGGAAAATTTCTGTTTCTGACTTTTCTCTTAAACTGTTACTGAAGCTACATGCTCTGTTTTCCTTGTGTCTGTATGTGTCTGTTTATAAATCACATTTGTCATTGTGTGCCTCTAGCAGGTATTAATACATGAGATAATAAAGTCTCCTATGTTAAAGGAACTCCATTCTAGTTGAGTTAAATATAGACTTTTTAAAAAAAATTCTTATAAAATAAAACTGAACTTCTAATATCTTAAGAGTTCTGAAATTTTAAAACAAGCTTCTTACAGAACTTATAAAATACTTGCAGAATCCAAATTCACATTGCTAAGGCAAATCATTAACCAACAAGGCTCATTTAACCATTTTAGTTTAATAAAAACAGCTATCTCCTCTCTGATTCATCAGTGTGAAGTTTCCCTTTCCCTCTACATTTCAAGCCAGTCAAACTAAAGTTCTGATCATGCCATGCTGTTTCCCAACCCTGCACAAGCTGTCCTCTGCAGCTGGCGTTTACTGCCTGTCTTGATTCCTTGGAAATCTTACTGTTTGTGTAAAATTAAGCTCAATGAGCACCTGTTCCGTGGTCATGCCTCCTTAACACCAGTGCTGTCTGGGGTTAGTAACAGTAACGACTATGATGGTAAGCGCACGGGGCCATGTAGCAGTTAAGCGTTCACCACTGTGACCATCTAACCCACCCCCACAGAAGTGACCGGTGAACTTCGCTCCTTTCCCCCTTCTCTCCTACTCCTTCCCTTAAGTTAACCTAGGGTTTTGCATGCATAGTGTTTTGACAGTTATCTGAAACACTGTTTTAAACCGTCAGTTGAAAAGGGAAGACAAAATGTTACACCTGGCCCGGAGGAGGAGAGGGGTGGGAGTGGCCCAGAAGAAGCCGAACGGGACGCGCGGCCTCGGATCACAACACAGCCCCGTTCCTTCCCGAGTTTCGCACCCGGGAAAGCAGAGGCCTGGGGCCCGGACCACCTCGGGGCCTTCAGGGGAGGCCGAGGGAGGGACGGAGACCCACGCAGGGCTGGGGAGGGGCCCGCAGGGACTCACCGTCTGTGCAGCGGCTCCTGACCCACGGCTGGGCGGGCGGCGGTGGCGGTTGAGGGTGCGGTGCCGGCTGAGGCGGCGGTACCGGCTGAGGGGGCTGAGGCGGCGGCGGTACCGGCTGAGGCTGCGGCGGCTGCGGTACCGGCTGAGGCGGCGGTACCGGCTGAAGGGGCTGAGGCGGCGGTACCGGCTGAAGCGGCTGAGGCGGCGGTGCCGGCTGAGGGGGCTGCGGCGGCTGCGGTACCGGCTGAGGCGGCGGCGGCTGAGACGGCTGAGGTGGCGGCGGTACCGGCTGAGGCGGCGGTACCGGCTGAAGGGGCTGAGGCGGCGGTGCCGGCTGAGGGGGCTGCGGCGGCTGCGGTACCGGCTGAGGCGGCGGCGGCTGAGACGGCTGAGGTGGCGGCGGTACCGGCTGAGGCGGCGGTACCGGCTGAGAGGGCTGAGGTTGCGGCGGCTGCGGTGCCGGCTGAAGGGGCTGAGGCGGCGGCGGTACCGGCTGAGGCGGCGGCGGCTGCGGTACCGGCTGAGGCGGCGGCGGCTGAGACGGCTGAGGTGGCGGCGGTACCGGCTGAGGCTGCGGCGGCTGCGGTACCGGCTGAGGCGGCGGCGGCTGAGACGGCTGAGGTGGCGGCGGTACCGGCTGAGAGGGCTGAGGTTGCGGCGGCTGCGGTGCCGGCTGAAGGGGCTGAGGCGGCGGCGGTACCGGCTGAGGCGGCGGCGGCGGCTGAGACGGCTGAGGCGGCGGCGGTACCGGCTGAAGCGGCGGTACCGGCTGAGAGGGCTGAGGCGGCTGCGGTACCGGCTGAGGCGGCGTTACCGGCTGAGAGGGCTGAGGCGGCGGCGGTACCGGCTGAGGCGGCGGCGGCTGCTGTACCAGCTGAGGCGGCGGTACCGGCTGAGGGGCTGAGGCGGCAGCGGTACCGGCTGAAGGGGCTGAGGCGGCGGTACCGGCTGAGAGGGCTGCGGCGGCGGCGGTACCGGCTGAGGATGCGGCGGCTGCTGTACCAGCTGAGGCGGCGGTACCGGCTGAGGGGCTGAGGCGGCAGCGGTACCGGCTGAAGGGGCTGAGGCGGCGGTACCGGCTGAGGCGGCGGCGGCTGCGGTGCCGGCTGAGGGGGCTGGGCGGGCGGCTGTGGCGGTTGAGGCCGCGGGTCCGGCTGAGAGGGCTGAGGCGGCGGCGGTTGCGGTGCCGGCTGAGGCAGCGGCGGCGGCGGTGGCGGCCGCTGGAAGGACTTGAGGGACTCGAAGGCCTTCGCCAGCTTTTCCAGGGTCGCCATGGCGGCCTCCCGCCCCGCGGGGTCAGCCCCCGGAGTCGCAGGGCCGACCGGCGGCTCTGGTCAGCAGCGGTGGCAGTGAACGGGGCTCGGGGCTGCCAGCAGGTGCGGACCCCAAGCGCGCGGCCATCTTGGAGCCGTCCCGACAGCCCCCGCGGCCCTGCGTCCTGCCACGCTCCGCCGGTGGGGCGGGGCCGGGCCGCGGGATTGACAGCCGGAGGCAGCGGCCTCCGCCAATGGCTGCCGCGCCCGCCCCTTGGGCCCAAAGAGCCGACAGGGCTGCTGGAGTCACTGCGTTCTTCCCGGCGAGGGGCGAGGGGTACTGCACGGAGATCGGGAGGGCGGTTCGGGGGCGGGGTTGCGTGGCACGGCGAGGACGGTGGGGAGGGCGGGGTGACTTGTGATTGAGGGTCTCTCTCGGCGAGGGGCGTCCCCGGACGACGCCTAGCGGTGGCAGGGAGGCGGGCAGTGGGCTGGGAGCCCGAGACCCCCGCGGGGAGCTTGCCCACCCCGCGGCGCGGGCGGAGGGCCGGCTGGCCGGACAGCCTGCTGTAATATGCTGACTGTTATATATTTGGCCTTACCCTTGTTAGTTGCCTCAAATCACTCCTTGTTCACCTTCATGATCATTACCATAGATATACTTCTTACAATCCTCGTACTTACTATGTTCCCTCATGCTACAGGGCCATACACATGCTATTCTCACTCTCAGGAATAATCTTTTACACATCAATGCCCTACTCCCCTCAAGAGATTTGCCTATCTAATTCCAATCACTCTCAGTGCTCAGCTAATTTGTGAATTCATAAAGCCCATTACATTAACATAATTTCTTAACACCATGTCATTCTCCTTTATCACATTATTAAAGTATGCTTTATAATAACATAAAAACTCTTCCATGCATGAAGGTAGATATTAAACAATTAAGTTCACAGTATAAAGTTGTAAGTACATATACTGTATATTATGAAAAATGTTAAGGAATAACATACTATCGTTAAATTCATTCACAATTTTTCATAGAAATATGGAAATATTTATTCCAAGTTGGATCATCACTATATGTGTGTGTGTATATATGTATATATCTTTCATCCTTCATTCACAATATAAGTTCTGATAAAATATTGCCAACAATTAACTTTTATACCCCAAATTACCAATAAAGGAATAGGAAAGAAGGGAGAAAAGAAGAAAGGAAAGAAGGAAATTGAGGGGTTTTAGAACTCTTGAGATTGAGACATATTAGATAAAGACTCAGATCTGTACATTTATGTATGATAATTATTTTCCTGAAATTATATAAAAACATAAAGAAAACTGAAAGCAAAATATAAAATTATTTACAACCCAAATTTGAGGTTAATTTATATCTTCAATTGATATGCATTTTGTAAATTTAATATTACACTGTTCCATTGCTATAATATAATCAAATTCATAAACAGAAAACTATATATGATATATACATCCTCTCACCATTGATAACATCTCTGAAAGCATTTTTGAAGTAGAATACTTTATAAAGTTTTTATCATTAGAAAGGCTTTGAATATTTTAACACTATTAGATTTAATTTGCTTCATAGTACTATTTTTTCCATTACATGAGAAATAATATCTTATATGGTTTTGATTCATTCTTTAAGTAGTTTGTTAATATTGTGTAATAAGTGAATTCATGGAATTGAGGAAAGAATGTATTTTAGGGCCTGACATGTAACAGTTTGACTACAAATCCTTCCTTCCTTCCTTCCCTCCTTTTTCTCTTTCACTAACTCTCATCTTCCTCTCTCCCTCTCTTCCCTACTTTCTTCTTATTCCTTCCTGATTTTAATAATCAGATTTACTAGCTAGCAGGACCATTTTACTACCTCTGTAGATCTAGTCTTCCACAATTATAGCCATCTTATTCTACATTATATTAGTGTGATAAGCACACATATAGATTACTTTTATCAAATATGTAACTTATAGTTTTGATTTTAAGTTAATTAGCTATTTAATTCAGATTGTCCATCATTTCTTAGAAGTCATGGAGTATTCTTTCCAACACTTAAATGAGATATGTAACCAATGGAATTTTTTCAACAGAATAGTGAAACTGAATTTTAGCAGTGACATGCAATAGTTTTGTGGATATTTATTGATAGAATTTTGTAAGATCTCTTCTGTAATGTATACAGTATGTACATTTATTGCACCTGTCAAAGAACTCCAGGCTTTGAAAAGAGAGGTTCTAATGGATCATGTGTTAAACTGCATTGGTTGATTGATCCTTATAAAAGCATGTTTAGTCATTGCTTTTTTTGGTAGTGGTTTTACCAAAAAAAAAACTGACAAATTTAATTGTGATAGTTAACAAATAATTCATAGATTATGTGTTATCACATAAAATAGAATGAATAATTGAATGCAAAAAATTCAAAATGACTACTTCTACTCTATTGAAGTGTTCATATTGACAACTACCGTCTCCTTACACAATAGTTGCATTTAGTTAAATGTCTTGAAAAACATAATTTGGAAAACTCAAGGTCCTCGGGTGCCAGAATCTTTAATGTGCAATTCATTTTCACAATTTATGATTCTAAGAGAGTTGCTCCAAGTCAAGAAGAGGGAATCTGTTAACCAAAATTGGCAGAGAGGTACAGAGACGATTGCTTCCAGGTAGTTTCTTTTTTCAAAGACACACAGGCATTGTGTGAACAAGACACTTCTGTTGTTTTTGTTTTTGAGTTAAGATTTTATTGTTGAATTCTGATCAAAATAATTTATACATTTTAAATTTGCACTGAATGAAGGGAAAATCTGCACAAGATGGATCAGTTAGATTGAACTTTGTATTCTCTTTTGACAAGTGTGTGTCCCTATACTTTTGCATATAGATCAAAAACAATACTTCAAGGCATTCTCACCAACAGCAAGCAGATCTCCAATTTAGAGTGTCTTGTCTTGCTTTTAATTTGCATTTAGAGTGTACCTTATTCTAGTTGGGAAGTTGTAGTCTCACTTCTGTAAGTGGAATAGTGAAGCTGTTTATATGTGAACTTGTTACATGTTGGTAATATTGTGTCTGTTGGGGGCTGGGAAATAAGTAAGCTTAATAAATTGATTCAATTTTGAGTGTGTTTGAATTTAATGAAACTTAAATTGTACTAATTGATTCTCAACACTTTAATTACAGGTTAATTTCAGATCATTGAATTGTTTTATATACATCAGGGCATCACAGATAGGATAGAATGATATGTTGTAATATTTTGGATACAGTTATTTTGGTTTTCACACTAATTAAAAGTTTTACCTCCATCTCCACCAAGGACAAAGGGACAAGAATACAGTTGTTTAGAAAATGATACATTTGTAGGCCATCTGCTCTTTGCATAGAACTGCATGAGCATTTGCTTATAAAAAGGAATTACGCTCCTCTTTTTAGTGTGCAGATTAAAGACAAGCCAGGAGAGAAAATATTAATGCAGACAATGAGAGGGCAAAAGCAATATGATTTGTTAATTACTACAGGAATGTAAAATGCAGGTGGAAAGGTACATCAGTGAAGGTTAACCTAAATCTTGAATTGTGAAACAAGCTATAACCGTGTAATTAAGCTGAACTATTTACAATTGTTCAAATGCTTTGAATTTTTTAATCTCAAATCCTTTGCTCAGAATGTTCTTCCCTGTGTCCTATTAGCTTGTTATTTATTTTGAAGATTTTTCAGAATTGCTCCATATTATCCTTCTGTAACTCCTCTGAACTACCCTCAGTAGAATTAAATGTTTCCTCCATTGTGCTCCATTAGTAGCTAGTACATACCTTTATCATATAACTATTCAGATACTTGTATATCTCTTCAGCTTGACCTTAATCCCCTAGAAGTCAAAGCTTTGTTCTATTTTTTCTGTATCTCCATTTCCTAGTGCATGCTCCCAGATTTTATTCCTCTACTCAAACCTTACTATTGAATCTATACTGGAAGTATCTTCTCTAGACACTCTTTGGGGAACCTGTTTTTATGACTTATAATTGCAGCCCAAGATATCTCTCATTATACCTCTAACTTCAATCTGATCACCTCCTCTGAAGTTTGACCTATACTCAGCTTTCCACCTGACATCTCTGCTTTAGTGCCAGAAAGGGTGTCTCTAACACATTTTGCAAACTCATCTCACTCCTTCCATAAACTATGTCCCCTATTTTGCTGCTTAAGCTCAGATTTTAGGGGCCATCCTTGATACTTCTGTATTCCTTAGTCCTCACATACAAAAAATCACCAATTCCTGATAATTATATTTCCAAAAAACACCTTCTTGATCTTCAGAATCAGGGCCACCACCCAGCATCTTCTAATATCTTTCTCTCCTTTTATTCACTGAATTTCAGTTGCACTGGACTCTGGTGTACTGAAGACTGTGACTTTTACCCATCTCAGTACTTAAATGTGATGATATTCTACCAGAAAAACATGAATTTGAATTCTTGGGCATGGCTATTTCCTTCTCTTCACTCAGCTCTCAGGTTGATTTACTTCTTTAAGGACAATATTGGGCTGCATATTCTATACAAGAATCTGCTACCCAGATTGTTTTCTTACAAAGCACTTGTCTCTTTCTTAGTACTTAAAATGTCATTATTTTGTATTCATGTCTGCTTTATTATATAATATTCATTTCCCCATTCTAATTTAAAAACCACGAAGATAGTAATCATCTCACCATTATGTACCAAATATGTAGAACAAAGCCAAGCACATAAGAACACCATAAATATTTGTTAAAAAGATGAATGCATAGATTGAGAAAGAATCAAGAGAAACACCATAATCAGAAGGATAGAGGATGCTATAATGCAAGTTTCGTGGAGGCAGGCATATTTTGTTTTAATCATTATATCCCTTTGTCTAAGGACATTCTGATGTGTTATATGTATTCAATATTTGTTGAATAAATGTAAGAATTTAGAAAGCAATGTTTAAAGCAGTTTTGAATGACAACATCAATGTCAGGATATAGATTCAAGAAAAATAAAATTAAATCCTTCCACATGAATGACACACTTCAGTTTTTACAAAATTTCTGCTAACTATATTCACTGCCTTATCAATCAGTAAATAAAAGGGGTAAGAGCAGTTTTTTGGATCACTGAATAAGATAATGTAATCAAGGTAATGAAGAAGCAGAAATAACTTAAAATCAAGGAACACAGTAATAAACTGACTAATTATCAAAATGACTTTCATGGAGAAGAAAAAATAACAAAAAGCACTCATTATAAATTTTGATCTGTAAGTAACAAAGGGAAAAACAAGAATTTCAAAAAAAATTAAGTATACATTTAATGGTATAAAACTTCTATAAAAATTGGTTTTCTGTCACTTTATACAATAGTTATCCAACTGCAAAACTGTACAATAACAGCTTTCACATTTATTTCTTCTAAAGTCAATGCGTTAGGCTAATTTCTCCTATCCCATTTCTGTTTCTTTTCACTCTCTCCAGGAGACAATGGAAAAGACTTCTAAATAACTACAGCATTTGGCCAGTTCACAATGGAGGGAAAAATGAATGGCGTAAGGAGCTAAAAATCATCTATAGTTTGAGTGTTAACTTTCAGATGATAAACAACCCTCAATCTATTTTAGATTCTATTTTAGAAAGAATGAGAGGAGTAAATATGATATAACTAAATATCCATCCAAATAAATTTCAGAAATACACATAAATAAATTTTTAAAAAAGTTAACATAAAAGCATAATTTAAATTACAACTTAAACAAGGCTTAAATTTAATCCTAATTAAGCTACACATATCTTTGTATAATGTTCAGTGTGAGGATCTCATTAAATAAGTGTTTTCTTCTAAGTCTTCTCAAAAAGCAAGGGCATTATATTGTTTTTCATATGCTTAATGATATCTGTTTTGTAGTGTACTCTGATAGACACTAAAAAAATTCCTTTTATGGGCCCCAAGATCCCTGACATCACAAGGAAATGATTCATTTACAACTTCGGTAACAGATGAGTTTTTAAAGCAGTGATTTGGGACTATTGTTAATAACAAGGTACATGAAAGCTTCTTTATAAAACTAAAATTGTATAATAAGTGAGGGTTTATTATATTAAATGGTAAATGTATTATGTAAATTGTTTCATGGAATCCCACACTGGGGACCTGGGCCTATTGTTTCCCTTTGAATAACAGATTCTTCCCTAAATCATTTGAAATCTGTTCCCTGTAAATTTTAAATAGGATAACATTATTTAGTTATAATAGAGTAGTTTAAATTTAAGCACAACCATTCTGTTTCAATTATAGAAGTGTCATTGGGATTTAATTACACAATTTGAAAGACTGAGAGCAAAAACTACCTGTGTGCTCCTGATCTGGGAAGGAAGGCCTATCTCCTCCAGACCAGGGTTTCTGGACTTTGGCATTATTGCCATTTTGGACGGAATTGTGCTTCTGTGTGTGTCTGTGGTAGGGGGGAGTGAGGAGGGATGCTGACTTGTACATTTTATGACATTTAGCAGCATCTTAGACGAGATCACAATAGCATTGCACTCCTAGTATGACAATCAAAAATCTTTGCAGATCTTACCAAATGTCCCAGGGATGAATTACTCCAGGTGGAGACCTACTGCTTAAAAAAATAAATAAATAAATAAAAAACTCTGAGCAACCCACCTGGCCACTTAAAAGCATAATCATTCAGCCTCTCTTCCTTGGATACCTGGTGGAATCAGTGCTGCAGCTGTCAGCCATTCCCTACGAAAATCACTGCCTTTGTCTGAAGTAGTAAAGCTGAGATACTGCACTCAAGAACTCACTACCAAGCAGTGAGCAATCTCCTCTCTACAAACATCATGGACTCAAGTCAGGAGCCCTTTATCTTTTACCCTCTTCCTCCACCCTCTAAGGTAGATGGAGGTAGTAACCAGATGTGCTTTATTCAATCTATGGTTTCTGCTAATAGCCACATTAGAGAAATGAAGCTGCTCTTGTTGTTTCAAAAACTGACCCCATGCATGGAGGGCAAAGAGAGCCTGAAGAAAGAGGCAAACCACTCCAGACTGGTAGGTGGCAGGTTTAATAAGCATGGGAAGTTACATATGAGGTTTGTCTTGGGTGGCTGTGGGACAAATAGACTTCTGAACCTGCCCACCAGAATCTTAAAAGTTTATTTGCAGGACTTTACTGGATTCAGTCACATGTACTTTCAAGATGGTCTGCATCATACATTGCTCTCTCAAGGCTGTGTCCTTGAAAACAGCTCCAGCTGTGGGAAAGGTGGTCAGAAGTTACATGGCAAGGGCAGGGGAGGGGTTGAGGAGCCTCTGATTGGTGGGTCCAGCTCATGAGTCAGCTGAAGTCACATACTCTCATTGATGACCTCCAATAGCTCTTTGTTTCATTTTTGAAGCTCAAAGATCAATCTTTACCTAAGCCTTTATTAAGGACATGTATGTGTTAATAAGCCAGGGCTGTTGACATTTTACATCTATTTAAAAGACCATGGTGATGTGTCCTTCCATGGATTGTGATCACATGTAACCATAGGTCCACAGTTTCTGCTCTGGAGAAAATAATAAATAGGAACAGTGCAGAATCCCACCTTTAGATGAGCAGCTACCTTCAGATGTGGCTGACAGAGGACAAGGCCAATAAGCAGGCTAGTCCACTCTCATCCATCCTTTCTAAGAAAGAATCAACCACAGCTCAGGGTCTCTAGAATTTCTAGACAGGTGAAGAAAGCCACATTCTGGCAGGGGGCATGAATAGTGAACTTAATATCTAGATATCACTTGATATTTAATTTGTCAGGGAAAATTTATTGAAATAATTTTGTCCAATTCCTGTTGGTCAGTGTTGTATCAGTTATTTTGTGTTGAATGAAAGAAACACCTGGAAACTTAACAACTTAAAAAGATAACCATTACTTCTGTCAGGTTCTCTGGGTCAAAGCAAGTCATAGACAAGCCCAGATTCACAGAACTGAGATGCAGATTCCATCTCTTGAATAGGAGGTGCTATAAAATATGTTAGTCATTTGTTTTGTAATTTTTCTTAGATGTTCTGAATTTCATTAATTTTGCAGTTAAAACAATTAAAGGAGGTGTTTTTCAAAGAAAATATCCTTAATTTTGGCAGGAGCTATGAAATTTATAATATAGATTTGCACAATGTTTATAAATGATTCTATTTGAAGAGCAGGCATAGACAATTGTATTTTATAAAGTGCCAAGCCCAGGAAAAAGGTACTGCTTCTAGGAAAATTGACTGCAAGCCTTTTTTCTACTTATTTCTTTTTCTTCCTTTGTTCTTTCCACTCAAATTCTTGATACTTGGATGTCCTCACGTGGTAGAACAGAAGTAGTATTTTTTTTTTAAATAACATTGAATAAATATTTTACTATATCCTCTTACACAGATTCCTGTAATATTAATCTATAGGTTTATTTACTTTTAGGGGAAATCATGATTCCATTAATGTGCCCAGGATCTTTTAAAGAGTGTTTTTGGTTCATATTCAGATAACAGATGCTCTGAGGCTATGTAAACTACATAACTTTCTCTCTGCCATGACAACAATTATAAGCACTTTGTTTCTGGCTTATTTCCATAGCTTTTAATATATAAAAATTCCAAATTATATCATTTTATATTTGGTGTCTGTGTATTTGCAAACATACTATTCACATGGAGATTTTGCTTATAAGCTTAAAAATGACAAAAATATTTGTATAAAATTATAGATTTAGGAGTCCTATAAAGTTTGCTATTCTATGATCATATATATATTATATATTTTTCTCTTAAAAAATAAGATATATTCACAAATGTACTATAAGACTGTAGATCTAAGAATAAAGGCTTATGCCACAAAGAAACAAAGCACAGTATGAAAAAGGACATGAAGAAGGGACATAAGAAAGTTTGAAGCCATTAAGTAAGAAAGGACAATAGAAAAGAGGATGAGGAGGACAATGATATAGAGTAGTTTAAAAAAATTACAAAAAAGCAATGTATGTTTTCTTTCCTCTTTTTCATAATTTTATGTGCTTTTACTGTTTTCAGAGTAAGCCACACAGTAAAAGAAACCCACATTCTACTGCTGAATACTCAAGCATGCTTTGAAAGAAGCCATGGTTTAAACTGTGTGGGACAGCAGAATAATTCGGTGGACCTGAGCTCAGATCTAGTCCTACCCCGACATTTGCCATCTGAAATGAGCTGGGGGAGCCTCCCTGAAACTCATTTTCTTCAACAGGAAATTGAACATGATAATAGTTCCCTGTTAGTGTCAATGTAAATTTTGAATTTTTTTTTAACACAATCTTTTTTTGAGGTGAGTGGGGACCAAGGTAATTTGGTCTGTTTGTTTGTTTGTATAATGGAGGTCCGGGATTGAACGTAGGACCTCGTGCATGCTAGGCATGCACTCTACCACTGAACTCTACCCTCCTCCTCAAATCTGAATTCTTGAAAAATTAAAATATGTGCAGAACAGTGTAATAGTTCAATAAATGGTAGATATTTTACAAATATACACCAACATATTTTTGAGGAACCACTTTCTATTCTGTTTCTGTTATACAAGAAATTTTTATATTTGTAGTAAATAAAATATATGCAGATACTTGAGAAGTCAACCTCTCAACCTTTGCTCAACCTTTAAGCAAACACGTCTAGACTGTTTAAAACTTCAGGGATGTCAAAAAATTTCAGTGGCATCTTGCTGATATTTATGTTTTTTGACAAAATCAAGGGTTTAAAAAATGTTAGTGTAAAGTTGATTCACCAATACTTAAATACTTAAAAAGTGCTTTTTTCCTCTTGTTCATCTGGACTGGAACTCAAAGCTTTCACAATTCAGTTCTCACATTGATTCCTTTGGACATCTTTCAGTACATGGGGTCCTATCTCTGTGTCTAGACAACTTTTTCATAAGACAAAAGATGTTTGAGTAGTGTGTGTGTGTGTAAATTTTTTAAGAAATTATCTAATAGATAATATCACTGCCTTAGAGAAAATGCTCCACTGAAGATCAATTGAAATTAGAAGAATATCTAAGACTTTTTCATGGCCAAATTGAGCCCATATTATTCCTTCACATCCACCCCATAAAACTTGTCATGGTTTTCTTCAATCCCACTAACTTTTTCTCATCTTTTTCTCTCTTTCTCTCTCTCTCTCCCTCTTCCTTCCTTCCCTTTCTTCTTCAATTCTTTGGAAACCTCAAGCCACTATCCTCTTTGGAAATTAAGCCTGACATTCTCTTCTCCCAATATCCTGTTGTGGCTGAGTGTCCATTTGTCACACCCCAGCTTGAAATATAACTCCCTAAGAGAAGACATTCAGAACACTAGCTCTAAAATAGCCATGAAAACATCCTCACTCTATACCTCTGCCCCCTTATTTCTTCTTTACATTTTTATTTTTTGCATTCTGAAATTAATTTACTTATTTTTTTTTTCATTTACAGTGTCTCTCTCCCAGTTAGAATGTAAGTTCTTGGAATGCAAAAATTCCACAGCCCTTTAGTATAGAGAAAATGTGTGATGAATACATAGTATATATATTTGAATGACTAACCTTTTGAATCAATAGATGTATGAATATATTAATAAGGGCTGGAGAGGGGACAGGGAGACACACTTTGACTTACTCCATTCATAATTATTTCCTAAAGAATGGGTGAGTGGTTTATCTCCTGGAACACATGTAAGTCAGTGTTACACTCCTATGTGTGCGTGGGGAGGAAGTTTATTATGACATCACTGAGTGGCTCACTTGAATCTCCTTTTATCCTGAAAATGTTTAGATATATCTGCTGTGCTACACACAGAAAAAGTGATAGAGAAAGCTGGCCACCACTTGGTTTATTCCCTTCCAAGTCCATTATAGTTTTCAATTTAAATATGAGAGATAATCAATACACTGGGTGCATTCCAGATGTGTTTTTAAGACAGTAAACTGTAAATGTGATATGACCTGAGGTTGAAAAAAGAAAACTGTGTGCAGAGGCATCAGTGAATTTCAGTGCCATCACTGAGCAGAAGTAGCAAGAAGGATTTTGAAAGCAGGGAATGCAGCTTGTTCCTAGGAGCATTCTAAGTTTTAGGCAGTTTCTGCTTTTTTTCTCTTCCAAAAATATTAAATGATCTTACCAATGTTATTCATCTTTCTTACAGTAATTTTATTTTACATATTTACCATGGCTGATTCTACTAGAACCTGAGTTAACCTATCACAAGAAAATCATTCTGAACAGAGACACAGTAAATTATCACAAGCTATGGGTTAAAGCAGTTTATGAAAAAAACTATCTTACTCAGGAAACAACTTAAAGGAAAATTGGATTAATTCTCTTCAGGAAGCAAAAAGTGTTTGTTTATTTAGTTATCTGCTTAGACATCAGGCATATAATGAAATTATAGATAGATATGCAAGTATATGTATATAAAGTCCTGCTCTTCTTTTCTTCAAAATTCCTAGATTTTCTATGAAGTCTTTTCTATTAGCTTCATTACATTCACCCTTTTATTCATTTATCTATAAGTAAAGTTGTATTATAAAATTACCAAATGCCAGGCACTAATCTATAGTAGTGAATTCACAGGTCCCTAGCCTCACAGAGTTTACACTGTATTGGAAATTATTAGCTGGCATTTAAGAGCACTCCTGATACTCCAGCAGTCTTAGTTCTTTGGTGGGCATTATGTTAATATCATTTCTCATTCAAAGGACAAGGAGATGAAGTCTCAGAGCATGCAAATCACTTCTTCAAGATCATCAAGCTAGTAAGCATTAAATATGAGATTTAACCCCATCCAGTTTGCCCATGCCCACGAGTCCAGCTGCCATGCTATTTCACCTTTTTAACACATATTCTTCTAATACGTATTATCTATGCTACTCACAAGTTTCCTTGCGTTTTTAAGTAAATTTAATATTTTAATGGTGAAAATAGAAAACAACACAGAAATTTGGAAAATGGAGAAAATATTCATATTGACACCATGTTATAACTATTATTCTCTAAATATTCTCATGTTTCAATCTGTTAACACTTGGAATCATAGTTCATGAGCAATTTCACCTCCTGTCTTTTCCATTTTATTATAATGTTTCCATTATGTTACATGCAATTCACATACATTTTATTATAATGTTTCCACAATGCTACACAGAGTTCATAATCATTATTTTTAGAGGCCACTTAAATGTATATTGAGTTGATATAGCATAATATAATTAATAATCTCATTGGTAGCTATTTTACTTCACTGGAGGGAAGAACCCCATGATTTTATCACATAAAAAAGGTCTTTAGAATTTCAATTCAATTTAAATTGAACATGTGCAATTGCTTGACAACTTTATGATAGCTAGCCTTCCAGGTACTGATATGTCTCCAAAAATGCACTTCAACAAATATTTCTTGTAGCCTAACATTCACCACTCACTGTGATAGGTCTTAAGGATGTTTAATTGGTGGGAAACAGTCTCTAAACTGAAGAAGCTTCTAAATCAGTCACAGGTGACAGAAATCCAAAACAGTATTAGCTAGAACATATAAAAATGCAGCAAGTCTAGTAATGTGGTGTTGATTAAAATGGATGTGATAGCAAGGGCTTTGGAAAAGGTGATATTTACACAGAAATCTGAAAGGGTGGTAGAAATTGTTTGCTTAGGTTGAGACTGCTCAGGCTGCTATAACAAGATACCACAGACTGGGTGGATTAAACAACAGGCACGCTTATTTCCATACCATTCTGAAGGCTGGCAGTCTGATATATAGTTGCCAACAGGTTGGTCTCTGGGAGACCTCTCTTTCTGCCTTGTAGATGATGATCTGCTCTCTGTGTCTTCATATGTCCCCTTTTTTGTATGTACATGGAGAGAGAACCGGTATCTTTTCCTCTTTTGATAAAGACAGAAGTCCTGTGGGATTAGGGTCCTACCCTAATGACTTAATTTAACTAATTACCTCATAAGTGTCCTATGTATGGCCACAATCACATTGGGGGTTAGGACATCATATGACATCATATGAATTTTAGAAAGACACAATTCAGTCCACAACAGATAAGCAGAAGGGTGGAGATGAGAAATGAGTTAAATCCTGAGGAAGGGAAGGGATAGATGGATAGATAGGTAGGTAAAGTTCATCAATAATACATTTAGAAAATTGTTTTAAAAACTTATGATGGGGAGAGAAGAAACTAGTAAAATAACTTCATGCTATCTTAGAGGAGATTAAATTGAAATTTCCAGCAAAATTAACAATCACAGTTTGAACAGGTCACTTAAAACAAGACAGGAAATCAATTATTTAATAGCATTTTTAGTTTATAGATTTGCTTCTAGTTAGGGTCAAGTATGAATAATTAACTTACTTGATTACAAAATCATTCTGAATAATCTGCTTATAATTTTAAAGATAATATGAAAACTATAATCATAAAATGTGAGAGAAGAAAATATATAGAGAGATGAAAGAGGGTTGTTAACAAGAAATATGTACCTCCAACAGAGGTCTCTAAAGAAACTAAACTAAACCTTTGTCAGGGCAGGAGACAGGAATAAGATTATAGACTCAGATTCTTCTTTTGACCAATATTTGGACAAACTTGATCAGATTGATAAAGATGAAAAGATGACACCTGCCTTAAACTTATTATCTAATAATGATGTACAAATGTTTTCAAAGGCTGTCTGTATTTCAATATATGAAATCTCTCTGTATTATGGGAGTTAGAGTTCAAAAAATCTTCCTTTGTGGACTCACAATATATGTTAATATGACAGCTAAATTTTTTACATAATTTTAGAAAATGAAAATGATTTATTAAATACAATTTTAATAATTTGATTTATAAAAGAGCTGGAGGTGGCAACCCACAATAAATTAATCTATTGTGAATTATGAAAATATTAATCAGCTTGATGTAAACATCTGTGGTTCACAGAAATGGCCTGGAATTATTTATCAGTGTCAATTCTCCTTTCTGCCTCACCTAACTCCACTTAATGACTGGGACTCTCATGTCTTTGTCATTACATAGGGAATAGAATATGTGCCAAAACATACAGCTCAGGGTTTAAAAGTTAAATTGCATGAATATTTATGAATACACTGTCTAGTATACAAAAATTCTAAAATACCTCAATGATTGAGATTTAGCATTCAACTTGACAGAGTGAGAAAATGTTCGCTTTAAATTTAAAACAAAATAACTACCATTTCTTAATCTGTTAGACTGTACTAACAGCTTTACCTCCCCTATTTAATTTAACTGTTCAAAACAATTTTATTTAAAAAATACTGAAGAATGCATGGGAATGCAAATTGATGGTAAGTTATAAAGCCAGAATTTGAAATCAAGTATATCTGATTCAAGATGCCATACTCATTTTTCTCATCTGCAAAATTGAAAAAATATATACCATGTCCTCCTTAACTCACATTATATTGAGGTTCAAATGTAAGAGTGAGAATATTGTAAATTGTGACATCAAAATAGTTGTACAATTATTTATTCAGCTATGGGTGATGGTTGCTACTACAAGCTAATAACAACATAAAACTCATATATATGTGGATAGTTGAGTTAGAATGAAGTTCTTCAGTGGATTAACAGGAATTACTGAAAACTTGTTTTGTGGTTGTTAAGTTCATCAAATCATTGAAGAAGAAATGTTTGAAAAGTCCTTTAAATCACATAAAGAAGGTAGATGTTTGATCCAATTCCAAATCAATATCCCTTCCTCCTTTAAAAATATATGTCTAATTTCCAGCTCACTTTACAAATTTTTTCCAAATCTTTCAAACCTCTATGGCATTCTTCTCTGGTGTTTCTATATGAAAAGCTTCCTGGATGTCTGTTTTATATTGTTCTAGTACTTATCCAAATATTCATTTTTAATTAACATTCCCTATCTCTATTTCCTAAGGCTGTTATGTAACTGTGTCTATGATACCAGAGAGATCACGGACTTTGCTTCTGTAAGTCACAAAACCCTTCAACTAATTATCCTGCAATTAGCAATGCACAATGAAGAAGTAAGTTCTTAATATTTGCTTGTGGTTGACAAGTATTATGACAATGCAATTTTCTGAAAAGGCTACCAGCTCACTGGGAGTGTTTAACAACCTGGGGCCTGACATAATTGACCATATTGCATTCATATCTAACATCATGAGGCCCACTATAATATAAATGATGAAACTAAGCAAATAGCTAAACTGATAGAGACTTTATGCATGGATTAATGTCTTTGAAAAATGTTTATTAGTGTATTTGTACCTCCAGTATGTCTGAAAAATGTAGGTAATAATCTACCTTCTGGAACAGCACTGAATATATATATGTAAATGTGTGTATATAAATATATATGTATATGTGTATATATATGTATGTGTATATATATATGTGTGTATATGAATACATTTACTTAGTTTCACATCCACACACCCAGAAGCAAACATACAAAATATCCATTATATATATTTGTAAACTTATATAGAGGACTTCCTTTTTTATGTGTGAACTATGCACGTGGTATCTTATTTTTAAAACACATTATGCGTATAAGAAAGACTGCATTACACATATCCATATGTAGGAGCCTAAGCGATTGTTGATCTTTTTTTTAAATAGGACTATTACTCCATGATCTCTTATTTCTAAATCCAGAACTCTCTTCCATAATGTCCTATGAAGGGGAAAGTGGCATGTGTGTTGAAGAGCAGAAGTAGATGAGAGGCCTTTGTAAATCAAAGAATGAAAACTCATCATTTTGTCCTTAGATATGTGACATAAAATTTAACGACATTCGTCAAAGGAAAAACATTCAGGAAAAACTTTAAGTCCCGTAGTTCTATTTGTTAAATGTGATATAAGTTGATCTTTTTTATTGCTTTATGCTTTTTTTTTTTTTGAAAAATGAATTTTCCTCATTGAAGAAGTTTGCCCTGCCTTGGAAAACAACTTGCCATCAAACAAGTTCACAAGATATTTACAAGCTTGGTGCATTAAAGGGAAGAATTTTTGTATACAAGTCTTTGCAAATTTTCTTGGATGAAATGCAAGAAGGGTTTGATTTCTATGAGATTCTACTTGATGGCAAACAGGGCAGAGCTATCACATGGTTCCCAGGAGGCTTACACCCAACAGCATGAAAACTTGGAAGTCTGGCTGTATTACCTTATGTGATGACTGCAGAGTTCAATCGCATTTAAGATTTAATATCATTGGCAAGATGCCTCCAGCAGCCACTGAATAATATGGAGTAAAAATGTCTTAATCTCCAAAAGATTGCTGCCTTGTGAAGTAAATTACTCTAGTTACATTAACAAGTTAACTAGGTACAAGGTGAGAATATAAAATCTTAGAACTAAACTCTGGTTCATATATATTCAAAAGGTAGCAGGATAAAAGCAATGTATAGACTAAGAAGAAGCAGGGAGAAATTTGTGATGTTTGGACACCAAAGATGTCTGAAATTTATGAGAAAGAAGTATCAACCTAGTGTAAAAAGCCGGGTCTCCTTTGGCTCTAATACTAAGTTTGTCATTTATAAGTAGTGTGATCTTGGACAAGTAACTTAAATTCTTAATATCGGTTTTCTTGATTGTAAAATTGGATTAATAATGTAACTTAGCTCATGGAATTATCGGGGAGGCTTTAAAGGATAAAATACATTAAATTATTAGAACATCTAGACTTTTATACTATAGTTTTATGTTATTATCATTATCAAAGTCATTAAAATTAGGAATTAAAAGTGATCATTTTCTTCACTTTTCTATATGTAACTTCTATTGTTACCACAATTTCTTTATTTCTTAATGCCTAAATTCAGTTCAAGCTCTAAAGAGAAAAGACTGAAATTTTTCTATTATTTTAAAGGGTTAATAACACATTCTTTAGAATGGAACAAAGTCTCTTATTCTTTATCCTAAAATGACCCACTAAAATAGTAACCTGTAAGTTACAGAGAATTTGGTAAATCTAAAAACTCACCTTGCTATTTATTTTAACATTAAATTAAGATGAATGCAAAGATTCTTTAATCTGGAAATAAAGATTAGAGATGCATCAGTACATATTTGGTGATTGAAGCCAAAAAATTAGTAATTTTGGACATTAGGAAATTTAAATCCTAGGACATTATTTAAGAATGTACAACTGCTAGACTGGCACTAAAACACAACCACTGGAGTGGAGGCTACCAATTGTAAAGCTAGTATTCATAAACACTAAGGACTTCTCTCACAATACTTTGATATTTTTTCCCCAAAGTGTGACCAAGGATAGAGCATTTATCGAGACTTAATTGTGATAAGTATCAGGATTATGTGTTTGTCTGAAATCCATCAATGAAACATAATGAAATAGTCTATAACCACGGATTTAATATTTCCCCCGTCATTTGATTGTGAATATGGGGGGTGGAGAATAAAGTTTAATAAAATTTCAATCACATAGATGCAATAGCATTCAATCTCAATATCCCAAACAAGTGGTTCAAAACAGAATGTCATATATCAAATCACTGATATGCTCATCCAGGACAATGACATTAGCATTTGTCATCTTGTCACTCGTAAAAACCCTGAAGACCTCAAGAGGCTGAAATATCCATTTTCCTGCCCCCAAAGGCCAGTCTCAGATAGGTTGATGTAAATTCTCATGTATTTAGAATCAATTGGAGACTTTTCAATAAAACTAAAATTATATAGCAGTTTTAAAAAGAATTTTACTCTCAGAGGAAACACAGCAGTAATGAGAGAGAGAAAAAATAAAAAAAAAAAACCCTTGCATTTACTTGGCATTAGTTTTGGCTATTTAGATTCTGCTTTCAAAGGATGTCCATGATAATTATTTTTCTTTATTTTCCTTCGGATTGGCCCTTCATTTGACAATGACTGTGTAAGCTCTATGTTTTGAATATGTGGCTGATTGACAACAGCAAAAGAGGAAGAAATGGTCACTTAACTTGAAACTCCACAGGAAAACAGGACACTCATATAAAGATGATTTTAAGAGCTGAATATATGTTATTCTGTTTGAAAATCATTGTACTGAGAGAATTTTAATAATAATATTTTAATTAATGTGTGATGAGAAGGAACTCTGCATTTATGGTACTTGTACAATATTCACTTTGATTTCATGTCTTTTAAAAATATATTTTCTACAGTAACATATCTGGTTCATTGACAGCCATTTATACTACTCATTAGATGATAATACATGAATGAAATTGTAGTTAAATGCATAAACTATCACTACAGGAGGCAAAGATTCTAAAACAAATGCATTAAAGCTGTCTGTCATTCTGCCTGATGCTCCAGTTGATCGCTGATATTTAGGTTGCCATGACAACATGAAACGTGTGTACTACTTAGCATTTAAGAATTTATTTTAATTTTTATCCTTATTTGATTTTTTAATATATTAAATGATAATTTCTCACATATTTCTGTTATATATCAAAATAATAAAACATTTGAGCACCTTAAACTTTTCTAATGTTATTATAAATATTATTGTAATAAATTATATAGTTAATGTTTATGAAGTTACAATAAATTATATAATTAATAAAAATATATAGCTATATAGTTTTCTGACAAATTATTAAAATACTATAATAAAGGACACAAAAAGTTATGGCAAATGCTTTGCCCTTATGGAATACTTCTTTATTCCTAGTAATACAAATAATTCTAAGAATTAACAGCAGCCCTGATATTTAATAATTTAGTCCATACACACACATGCAGACACACATACACTCACACACTAACACAAAAAATCTTATACTGGCCAATGTTAAGGGCTCCTTCTTAAGAAGAAAGTGTCATATCTAACACTTGTTTTGTTGTTTTGGTGGTTGAAACTCTCCCAGTAGGGACTTTGCTTTATTGGTAACCCTCTTTTCCCAAAATGCCATCACAAGGAAATGACTGATTCAACTGTGGCTAAAGAGTTTATGAGTGATTTGTTCACAACTTATTTCTATTTTTCATTTTGTGAAGATCAATGGAAGTCAGCAGTTATGATACTTAAAAATCTAAACAGCATTAAGTGCACCACCACATAGTAGGTCCAGGAATGTTCCCATGTGTGTTTATCAGCTTTACTTATACAAAAGCCTACAGCAAAACTCCAAAGAAGGACTCCATCTTTTCACCTCCTGCTCCTGGGAAGGCAGTGGGGATATTCAGCCTGAGGGGCCAATCATATTAAAATAAAAGGTAAAGAAATGGAGCACAACCTTATGCAAGGCCAAAAATAATATAGACCTTGTTTAGAACTATTACCTATTAAAGGACATGTGAAAAGCAAGAACAACTACAAATAAACAAACACCCTTTGATCCCAAAAGCCTGTCTTTCCTTCCCACTTCTCTGTTAAAAACCACAAATAAACTTAATAAGGTTATCAGTGTTTTCATATGACACCTTAAACTCAGGAAATGACCAATATTCAGCCCAATTGGCTTAGTTTGTCAGGGATTGTCTTCAAAGAGAACATAAGAGAAAATACTTGGTGTTTCAGGGAACATTATTTCTTCCTGATGAAAAGGGAGAGTAGTAAGAAAGATCTCCTCTACACACTTCTTCCTTGCTGCTTTCAGATGTTGTTAACTGAGGATTTGATACTGAAACCCCAGCACCATCTGATGAATGGGGGAGTAGCCCAAATACTCAGCAGAATGCTTGAAAAGGATTCCATCATTCCATCACTGGAACACCGTTTTTGATATTCTCTTTTTCTAGAATTTCTATTAAAGGAAAGCACACAAGTGCCTACAGTAGAAGCCAAAATTATCCAGATTTTCTGCAACTTGAAGACAACACATCCTCACTGAATCAGATGCCCACTTGGAAATCAGATTCAGGATTACACATATTTGTTGATTTTCTCCATTCTCTTATTCCACTAGGAAGCAGTTTTGGTTAATTTGTGAAACCAGAAAGAATTTGAAGCCATAGGAAATATATAAATTATGATGGCTATAGAATCTGCTTGCCCTCATTTTGTCCACTTGTAATTTTATCTGGTACCCTTCTTTTCTCTATTTCACTTACTTTTACTGCTTCATTTTCATGTGCTTTATCCTATCAATTGACATCAATTCATATTACCATATTTGGTTGGGCAAGATAAGAAATTATTACCCATGCTAATCCAAATAGCATAACATTCAACTATCAGTGAGTACACATGTATATCATATAATTTTGTGCCTTATGTTTATCTTTGCAATTATGCTCTGTTTACCATGATATCCAATTGAGGACAGAGAGAGGGCAAAGATAGAAAACATTCAGGAAAAAGTCAGAGCATACCACAAAAATGCAACAAATTAGAAAGCTAGAAGGTTAATAGTAACTACTTAATCCAGTTCCATTCATGATAAAACTAAGATGAGAGACACAAAGCAGTATCAATCCCTGTGGTGGTATAGTCAAGAAATGAATCCAGGTTCCTATTTACTGACATGGTCCTCTCTTAACTGCATTACATGGCATGCTTTCAAATGGAGCATCTTGGATGTCACATGATTTGCCCTGCTGATAAGCCAAGGCAAGTTAGCCTTACCTATGTAAAATATTAAATGAAGGATGGATGCAGAAATGAGCTAACAAGAGTGAAGCTAAAAGAACAATTTAATTTAATTCAAAACAGTACAGATAGATTTTCTTTTTAATCCTCTCTTCTCCCAATTCCCCTATTTGAATATTTCTTCTGGGCATTATCTTATTTAATTATAATTATTTGTTGATATCTTCTTACATCTGTATGTATATTTTTTAACTCTGGTCTTTCTATTCATGTATAGGCCAGGCAATTTTTTCTAGGATCTAGGAAGATTGTGTAAATAAACTGACAAATTGCCCCTTCTCATGTATCTTTCACTCTAATGTGAGAAATAAATAATAACAAATAAATATATAACCTAACATTGGGTATTTTCCATGTGCCAGGCACTGTTTATAGCCCCTTAGATAAAGTAACATTATCACTATCAAGGTACTATTATTAGCCTCGTTTTTAGGGTTATGGAAACCAGAGCACAGAGTGGTAGGTAAAATTGCTCAAGGTCACATAACTACTAAAAAGTAAAACTGAGGAAATATGGCTCCAAAATCTGTACTCTTATTCACTATGCTATGACAGTTCTCCATGTAAGAAGAGTTCTGAAAACAAATTAGAGTGTAACTTGTTAAGAGAAAATAGCATGAATGTGTGAAAGGTGAGAGAGTTTTTAGTTAAGGAAATAGATACATGCACCCCAATGTACATAGCAGCAATATATACAACAGCCAAGACATGGAAGCAACCTAAATGTCCATTGATAGATGACTAGATAAAGAAGTTGTGGTATATTTACACAATGGAATGCTACTCAGTGATTAAAAAAAAAAGAATAAAATAATACCATTTGCAGCAACATGGATGGATCTGGAGGTTGTCATTCTAAGTGAAGTAAGCCACAAAGAGAAAGAAAAATACCATATGATATTACTCATATGAGGAATCTAAAAAAAAAAGAAAAGAAAAGAAAAGAAAAGGAAAAGAGGGCACTAATGGACTCATCTACAAAACAGAAACAGATTCTCAGACATAGTAAACAATCTTATGATTACTGGGGGAAATGGGTTAGGAAGGGATATATTTGGAAGTTTGAGATTTGCAAATGTTAACAATTATATATAAAGATAGATTAAAAACAAATTTCTTCTATATAGCACAAGGAAATATAGTCAATATTTTGCAATAACCTTTAATGGAAAAGAATATGAAAATGAATATAGGTATGTATATATGCATGACTGGGACATGATGCTGTACACCAGAAACTGATACATTCTAACTGACTATACTTCAATTAAAAAAATGAAATAAAATAAAAAAATAATAGGATAGCCTCAATGAGAAGATAAGGGAGTTAGCCAAGTAACTAGATGAGAAGGAACTTCAAAGGGGTCTGCAAAGGTAAAGCCTTACTGTGGGATGTGCTTCCTGTGGTCAGGGCATAATCAAGAAAACACCTTGAATGGTCTGCAGATGGCGGATGAGTCAACAGAAGGAGAAATGACCAGATCATGTCAGACTTTTGATTGCAGTATGTTTTTTATGAGTAATGAAAACATTTTGAGGAACTCTGAGCAACTAAGTAGCACATTCAGATGAAAAGGATTAGTTAGCCTTGGAAATACCATATAGGCACTAAAAGTGAAAGAAGAAGAATCAATAAATATTTGAGCTTTAACAGCAGAGGTGGTGAATGGTGGTCAGTTTTTTTTTTTTTTTTTTACATTTGTATCACAATTTCCTGGACACTGGATATGAGGGGTGGAAATAGCCTAGAGTTAAGTCTGACTTCAAGTTTTTTGACCTTAGCCCACAGGCAAATGACAGTGCCAGGTACTGTAGTCGGGAAGCCTAGGAGAGAAGCAGATTTGAGGGTAGGGTAAACATGCAATTTGTGAATCTGTAACTTTGAGACACCTGTTTTTCCTACATTGTTTTATGTGGTAGCCTCTGGTACTTAGCAGAGACCAAATTTTACATTTTATTTAATCTACTGAAGTTAAACTTAAATTTAAAGCTGCTACTCAACTCACTGAAAAATTTTCCTTGTATTTGGATCAACTTAGCTTGTGACTCTACTTTCTGAATTGCAAATTTTATAAAATCCAAATACAGATCAAGTAATTGATGAAAATCTAGTATCTGAATTGGGATATCTTTTAAGTGTAAAATACATGCTAGTTTTCAAAGATTTGAGTTGAGTACCCCATTAAATATATTGTCTTCCATTCATTAGAGATATTGAGATTGGAGATATGCATTTTGAAAGCATCAGTAAAAACATGGTGTTGAAGCTTTGGAAATTAATGATTTGATTAAAGAGTGTGTTTGGTTAGCAAGGAGTAACATCTTCCTATAGGTAGACAATGTGACCATGGTGAGCACCTGGCTTCTTCAGAGGAGGTTTGGTTTGCTTATTTGTGTTCAGGAGTTGGAGGATGGGTGGGGAAGGAAGGGAGAGGAAGGAGAGCTTTTATCCTCTCTGTTTCCATACAATCTTAGAAAAATAGCTAGATGCTTAGTTTCCAGTCCTTTTCACCCACCATTCTTCAGTACATCTAGACCAATTTTGGCAAGATAAAACTAACCATCAAATCATTTAGCTAATTTTCAAAAATTTTCCCAGAAAATTAGTGATTAATTAAGATTAGGAGTTAAATACATTTCAATGTATAATTCAGCAATGATTCCATTATCCTCAGGGTGACCAGATGCCCAGGTTTTCACAGCCTGCTTTAGTTAGAAGTTTCTTGTTTGATTTAATTATCAATAGTGCTCCTTTTCACCCTAAACTCTTTCCTGATTCAGATGATAAATTATATATTCACCCAAATTATTCTACTGTTTTTCTTTAGTCTGATGAATCAAGGGTTTTTTTTTTTTATTAGTTTATTTCATCTGGTTTTCTGTTTTTGCTTTTATTTTGTTTTTTGGTTTTGTGCTTTACTTTGTTTAATTTCATATTTTTATTTTATATTTCCTAATACCTGTCTTATTGTTTTCCGTTCATCTCCACCACATTATTTTATATCAGGTCAGTATCAATTCTTACTTGGATTATGCAATCAGATTTTTAACTAGTGTTCCTGCCTCCTCATCTCATTACTCTAATCCTATCAACACTGCAGGACTGATCTTTCTAAACTACTATAAAGGAAGTAAATGTGAAGGATTCAGAATGGCAGAAAACGAAGAGATTGATAAAAGAAAGACAGAACTGGAGGTGAGACCATCCTCACAATGTGCTGACATTTACATTTGACCTTGATAAAGAGACAGACATTTCCCCATGGGGGTAAAAAATGAAAAGAAAAGGCAGAGACTTTGATAAAGAAGAAAAGAAGGTAAAACCAGGAGAAGGTTGTAGACCTCCCTGACATAGGACTGTTCAGTTTATGCTTTCCTGCTACAAAGCTCTTAAACTTTTTTTATCTCTTCTCAGAAAACATTTTTTGCAGAATAATGTTTATTTTTTACATAAATGCATACTGAATGCACTATAAAATGTGATAACTCAACAATATGATTCCAAACAAAGACACACCCAAAAATGAAAAGAGGTTTCTAGTGACAAATTGTCTAGCTTGTACAATGTCACATGGGGCATTTTGAGTCACCTGCCATGTTTTGATGGACCCCAAGCAATTTACATTCCCCTACCTATGCCAATCAAGACAAGTAAAAATGTAGCATTTTCTGCAACTCCTCTATCTGTTTTGCACATGCAATATTTCCAAGTATTTTTAAATCCTCTCTAATATAGCCTTTATCTTTTCCTAAGCATGTTTTCTGTGTTGTAACAATATTTAATGGCTGTTTGTTTGCCAGAATAACTGGCACACTAAAAGCCTGGAAACATAAACAAAGAATAAAGTAACTTTCTAAGAATGATCCCTTTGCTGCTTTTATCTACCAACCACAAGTCATTTATTCTTTTTTTAGTGAGGCCAGCACACATTCAGTAGAATACATGTTATGGAAATAATTTTCTAATTAATAATTTGGTGTTTTAAATAATTACTTTTAGGACCAGAGATTCTTAGCATGTTAAAATGCTAAATGTAGCCACTTCTTCCAAAAATACACACCAGGCTCATGGCATCAGTGAGGTCACTTTCATTAGGGCATGGGTGAAATGAGGTAGGCAGAGTAATTAGGAATTGGGAAATCAGAACAAGAATCTTAATTCTGCTAAGAAAATCCCCAGACTTTCTTTTATTTACTGCGGTGTTCTAGCATCTAGACCAAAGCCTGACTTTCATTAGCACTAAATAAACACTGATGAATGAACTCAAGGATACCAAGCACAGCAGTTCTTCAGTTTTCTCATCTGATGTTAAAGGGTCATATCAAAGAATTCTGATGTTTCTGTTGCATCCTATATTCTATAGTTTAGCTAACAAAACAATGTTAAATGTTATTTTTGTTGCCTATCATTTTCCATATATCATTCTTCCTTCCTCCCTTTCCTTTCCTTTCCTTCCTTTTCTTCTCTTTGCTTATTTCTCTTTTGTCCTCTCCATCTTTGTCTTTTTTCTTTTTTTTTCTTTCTTATTAACATCTTAAAGATAGTAGAACTGAATCTTTTCAAGTTTAAATAGCATGAGTTATCTTTGCTTAGAAGCAGATGATAAGTAGTGGTCCAGAAAAAAGGAAACAAGAAGCCCTTCTCTGCCTTTCAGAGAATGCACAGAACATAGGAAACACTTCTTTTCACATAGAAAAGGAAAAGCTGTCAGCCCTGAGACACAGGGAGGTGCTGAGGTACAGGTAGAAATCACTGATTATTAACTCAATTTTTGGCCTATCTCTCCTCCCTGGAGAACAGGGGATGAGGCTGAAAGTTCCAAACTTCTGATAATGGCTTGGCCTGGTGACCAGCTCTGATGCTGAAGCTATCCAAAAGCCCACCAAGAATTTACTCATTAGAACAAAAGATATTCTCATCATCCAGGAAGTTACAAGAGATTTAGAAGCTCTGGGTCAGAAATTGGTGGCAGAGACCAAATATATATCCTATGTTTCACATATATTCATATATTCAAGATAAGAAAATATATTTAATAATTAAAATAATATGCCTTCAATGAGCATTTTACTTATATTGTAGTATCAATTGCCACAATCACTCATTTGGAAAGTACTATTTTAATCCTTAGTTTTACAGATAAGGAAACTAAAGCACAAAGGCTTTAAGTTACTTGATTATATCTAGAACATGCCTGAGCCAGAATTCCAATCCACGCAGTTTACTCTAGAGTTTACTATTTTAAACATTTGTACATTTATGTAGTGATAGCTGCAATTGTTTGGATAAAATAATTTAGAAATATTTTAAATAAGATTCTTTATATAAGTGGCTGTTCATGGTTCTACTGCACATAATCATATAGTGATGTCTGAGTTTACCATATTGAATGGAAAATGATATTGTTTTTTAAAATCATAAGTAGAAGGTTTGCCAGAAGTGTTAATAATTTCCTGGAAGTGCTATAACACTTGAGTAAAGAAATTGTTTTGATCTATGTGCTATGATTATTACTTTACAAGAAAGAACAATTCTGAGAATATCAGAGAGTGACAATTTAATTTGGATATATCACAAAACCATAAATGAGTTTGTAGATTGAAACAAATTTATGTCTGGGAGACTCATTAAACTAATTTGTTATCTTTTCCTGTTAATGAATTATATGAATAGCAATAATTACTTATCCTATAGTACTGCCATCAATGACAGTTCATTTTTTTCTATAAAGTAATTTAAGATAAAACAGCTGATCAAAATGTTCATAATGATGCAAAATATTTTTAATGTATTAATGTCCATATGCATAAAATAGAAACTCTCACATGGTATCATGTAAAGATTAAAACATATTGAAATCAGATGTGTTTTCCCCCCACAAGATTAGTCTCCAACTTTTCTAATGAAATCATCAAGACATATAAAATAAGTAAAATTTTCTAACAGCAAAATAGATTAAAATTTACTCACAGATTTGACATTTGAAAAATTACTCCCAGACAAAAACAAGTAAAGCCAGCTTCAAAAATTTGCCAACCAAAAAATTTGTAAAGCAGAATTGAACACATAGGGATCAAAGAATGACCACATTCATGGCCTCCAGTATCACACTAGATGAGAAAGCTTATTATTCTTATTCAGATTTGTTAAGAAAATTCTCAATTCTGTAGGAATCCCTGCTGGGAAAAAAAAATTCATCCATTCAGGACACAAATCTCATTGAAATTCTTAGTCTAGCCCAGTCTTTCATATGCTTATTTGGCTGTGAAATGCACTATGGGATAATTTTCATGAGTTTTTGATAATGCAGGCCACTGGGCTATTAATCCCAGCTTGTGGACTTTGTTCTAGATAAATTCATTGACTTTGTCTTCAGAAAAAGAAATTCTTACTGCAGGATGAATTTACCCACTTTGGCTACATCAGTATGCAGCAACTTCCTTCCTGTTCATCAGCCATTAGCCTCATCTGAGGGCTGGACAAATCAAACACTCTGAGAATGGCAGAGAAGAAAGATGAGAAGAACTGGGTCTTTGTTGATGTCACTGCATGTCAACAAATACAGTTTCATGATGTCCTGTCTCTAAATGTCTTGTATACAAATAATATACATACAGTTAAATGCAAATTGTTTTGGAGTCTTCTGTTATTTGAAATCTAACAATATGCACCGACCTGTTGTGCTTGATTCTCTAGAAAATTTCCTGATCAACTTTATTGCCTTACAATGTTGTTTCTGGGATGTAGAAGATTTGTATCTAACACTTGAATTTTATAAACTATGGCCTAAGGCTTAAAATCTGTACCTTAATATATTCTAACTTTTATTTTCAAATAGCAAAATTTGCAGTACTGAGATATGCTCCTCTAATTTTTGTACCTTCTTTATTTATTAAATACTTAGTGAAAGGAGCAAAACAAGCTGAGTTAGTGATTTTCATGTTACACGTTGCAGCATCAAGTAAAATATTCACTTGCAGCTTAGACTAATCATGAAAAAAAATCCAAGTTTCCTTGGATAAAATATAATCCTTGCCATTCAGTGGTCAGAGATAAATTTATTATGGTTATTTATGTTGTTATGTTTTATTTTATCTAAACAATCTTTCAATCCCCCAAATGTGAGGTTTTTTGCTTGTGTTTTTTCTGCAATCTGACACCTATAGGTGAGAGAGAAAAAGCCCTACACTCATTTTTTTCTTTATACACATTCTCTGAAAGCATTCTCAAATATATATCATGCCTCTAAAGAAAAGCATAGTACATCCTCTGAAATTTTCCTGGCTCCCTCACTAGGCACATTTCCAGCATCATGTTGATGGGCCTTTTCAGACTGTCAGCATCTGTGATTTTATGCTTGCACTGTAGGGAAAACTGAATGTGTAGTTAGATGATGCAACCAACCTATATCCTTTAGCTTGACCATGATAATTTCAGTTAGACTTCATCGAACTATACGCACTTGGTTTTGTTCATCTAAAGCTAAAGAATAACAAAGAAATACAACATTGAATATCTTTGTAGGACAATTTTTTTTTCAGGAAAATATATGTGCTGCTTCTTCTTTTTTTGCCTTTTACAGCAGAGCCTCTAAATACTCCACAAACAATATGAACAAATGAAACCAATGGATTTGTTAATATCTGAAGTGTTGTCATAAGGAGAAGCCAAGAACTTAGATATATTGGGAAAGTCTTTAAAAACATGAGGAAAACAGATTAAATGGAGACATACATCTTGAATAATCCTTTATAATAAGAAACAAAAAGAAAAAAAAGACTCTAGAGGGAATGCATGGAACTACTGTGTATTCATTTTAAAGGTTCTATTTGTTGGTTCTTTACTTAAGACTCACTCCCTAGAATTCTAACTAGAGCACTCAGTTTTTCTTTTGTGAAATGGCATTCCCATTCCACTCTCTCCTTGAGTTCGATGGGAATGATTTATCTTAAGCTCCGTGAAGGACTCCTATTCTCCTAGCCACAGAATTCAGTTCTGAGATGACCACAAGACCTAATCCATGTCATGTGACATTGAGAACACTTAGCTAAGGCAGTAAGGAAAGAAGCTTTGTCTAACTCCTTGAGAACAACAGAATATTGGACTGGTTGGAGTAGCATAGGGATTTTAGGAACTCCTATATATATTTTACTCATCAGATGAGCTGTCCTAATGGTGAAAGTGACTCACAGAGGAAAAAAAATGCCCAAAACATCACAGAATACACAGAAATAAAGCAAAATTTCTGAGGATGTGTGAATGTGGAAATTAACATTCAAAAGAATCCAGGGCTCTTTTTAAGTTTTCTGCTCTGTGATCTAAACAGTTACCTTTTTATTTAAATGAGTATATATACATTTATTTACAAATATTTAATATATTAAATATATTATGTATATAGTTATATTTAACTATAAATCTCTTAAATTTTTCAAAGACCAAGTTCAAAATTGAGACTACCAATAAGCCTTAGAAGTAAGTGAAACAATGCTGAATTCAGATTTCTAATCACTTAATAATGAAGAAATAACATTGCAATATCATTTATTCTAAAAATTGTACATATTATAGCATACATAAATTTTTATTCATTTAAAAATTTTTTATATATATATAAACAATCAAATATTTCAAGAAGGCAATTTTGCTGAGCATCTAATATGTCTCAAACATTGTTCTAAATATTTTCACATATTAAATCATGTAATCTTTAAAACAACACCATGAATTAGGTTTCTGTATTATCTTGATATTATAGGAAAACACATCCAAGATATTGGGCATCAGCATCCAGGAACTTAACATTTATTTATTATATAAATAATAGGTTGATTGTGAAAAGAGATTGTAGGAGGTAAAGTATAAAACCAGTGTATCACAGGTTAAGATTTAAGTTTCACCCATTAGGTTAGAATAGCTCTATTTTTGTTTTTCCTCTCACTATTGCAGACTTGTAGTACAAGAATTAAGTACATATTTCCCCATTCTACTTTCTACATGCTTTCAATATCCCCAGTTCCCCCAACAGAGATATTCTAATGCTTTGGGCATGAATAATTGAATATATGTGTCTACACACATATGTTGAATATATATGTATCCTTTTAAGTATAATGTATTTTTCTTGCATATCTTCATTGTTTACATGCATAAATGTGATTGAGAAATGATAATACAATGACATTTTATTTTTCTTCTTGTTTGTGCTCAACTTCATGTTTTAAGATCCATCAAAATGCTCTGAGGGCCTCTAGTTTATACATATTTGTTTTGCTACCTATTATGGCATCGTATGTATTACACATATCCTACATTTACATTGTTATTTTTAGTAATCAGTAACAAGGATGGATCCAATTGTTTGCTTCCACATAGAATGCTGTAATAAACGTCTTGAAAATATACACTAAAGGACATATCATGTATAGAGGCCCCTCTTTCCTTTGCTTATTAGTGAGCTTTGTCCTCTTCGCATTTGGTCTCTACTCTTTTTTATTATGTTGATATAAACTTGTATAGTGTAGATGTGAAATATTTTTCAGATACTAATTTTGCAAATACCTTCATTTCTCTATTATCTCAGCTTATTTTTCAGTTGTGCCTTTGATTGAACAACAATATTAAATTTGCCAATACTGAACCAGAATTTTTAATTTTTGGCCTTGTATATGTGCTTTCAAATGCTTTATTAAAATCCCTTACTGAACACAATGGTGAATATAGTTTCCTTGGTTTTATTCTATTACCTTTACAATTTTACTATTCCCATATAGTTCTTTGTGTATATTGATATGTAGAGATCCAAAGTTATAATCTTCTCCATGATTCAGTTTTTCCAATACCTTCCCTTAAACAAGCTGCACTTTGTCCAATTTTTGTGATACTTTTACCACAGAATAGATTCATTCATATGTGTTTTATTTCTATTTTAAAAATTTCCAATTTATTCCAAGAAGCTGATTTGTTTACTGTGATGTTTATACTACATTGTTTTGTTTCTTTAAAATATGACATCTTCTCAGGTAGGAAAAGTCTTCCAGGTTCTTTTTTTTTTTTTTTTGAAATGATTGAACTATTATTAAATTGATGCTCTTGTGTATGTATGTTGAGTATTTACTAAAAATAATTTGTCAGGAATTATAATTTAAACTTCACTGAAGTTATGATGGTTTGGGTAGTGATAGTGGGTGACCTGGTCTTATTGTCAATCTTAAGAAAATATGGAATGAGCAAATGCAAATTACAATATATAAAATAGATGAGCAATAAGGATTTACTGTATAACATGGAGAATTATACCTAATATCTTGTAATAACACATACTGGAATAAAATCTGCAAAAATACTGAATCACTATGCTGCATACCTGAAACTAATACCAAAAAAACCCATATAAATTTTTCTAGTACATTTAACTTTTACAGAAAGTTATATATCATTTACATTCTTAAAATAGCTACCCTCTGTTCATTGCATTAATAGGATAATATTCTTTAAGTACTTTTATGTATCTATTTAAATATAAACAAATATAAAGCACTTCCTGAAGTTGATGTCCCAATAGGGTAGAATAGATTTGGACTACCCCATAGAGCCTTATTCCTACAGATATCTTTTATTATTATTTGGCATGGAAGCCCCCTGTAAACCCAAATTCAACAGCTGCTTTTTATTTGATAAGAGTCAGCATGTAGAGTGGAAATTTTTACCCCAGGACACGTGTTAAAAACCATCAGCCATAATTGTTTAGTACCACAACTGCTTGAGCCAATAACAACACCTGGAGCAAATGGGAAGATGACCAAAAGACTTAAAAGGAAAAATTGGAAAATAGGACATCCATAGGGGGTTTTAAATAGCTCTGATATATTCCTGAGAATGTGGAAGGTCATGTATAGGGCAGTTTTTAAGCCCAGGAGGAACTAAGAAGGTATTAATATCTCACTTCTGGCTGATATTGAAACTTCAAAGTGAGAGATGAAGCATAGTGTAAACTGAAGGAGCATTAAAGATGTGTCTAACATGCACATAAAACCCCTCAACAATATCCAGGAGACTTATTAGAACATCGCATTTAAGTAAAATATGTGCACTTATTAGGTGACCGCTAAGCTAATAAAAAAGGTAGTTCTGGTGACAAGTGATATAGAACACAGACTTTACAGATTTGTTCAGGAAATGTACCAAAAAAAAAAAAAGCAGTAAGAACAAAAATCTTATTTCCACAATTGCCACATTATATTACTTTAAATGTTCAGTTTTCAAAAAAAAAAAAAAAATTTATGAGACATGCAAAGAATCACGAAACTATGCTACACAATAGGGAAAAAAGAGTAAAGAAACTGTCCCTGAGAAAACTTAGATGTGGGATACACTTTACAAAGACTTTATATCAACTTCTACAAATATCTCCCAAGAATCAAATTAAATCATGTTTAATGAACTAAAGGAAAACATGAGAGTTATGCCTTCCTAAATATAAAAATGTTTCCATATACTTACAGATGACATGTGAGTGGATACAGAAATTACAAAGTATTTCACACACACTCAAACACAATTAGAAGTAACAAATGAGTTTAGCAAGATTGTTGGATATCAAATCAGTATAAAATATTAGTTGTTATTCTATACAATAGCAGTGGACAAATTTCATACATTTATGATCTTGCATATAAAAGAATAAAATGTTTAAAATCTATTTATCAAAAGAACTATAAGACTTGTACACTGAAAACTGTAAAACCTTTTTTAAAGAAATTAAGGTAAACTTACATAAGTGGAAAGGAATCTTGTATTCATACATTGACAAACAATATTTTGGGGGGATCAGTAGTTCCCAGACTGATTTAGATTCAGTGAATTCCCTATTGAAATTCTGCCTACCTTTTTCACAGAAATTGATAAGCTGACTGTAAAATTTATATGGAAATTCAAGGGTCCAGGATACCACAAAAATGGAAAAGAAAAACAAAGGTAGAAGACTCACATTTCCCAATTTCAAAACTTTCTATAAATTACATTATTCAAGATGGTGTGGCACTGTCAGAAGGATAGAGATCAAGTTAACATAACCCACCTCTTGATAAACAATGTTGGAGGGATTACAATTCAAATGATATTAAAAGAAAAACATAGTTACTAACAACTTGTGAACCATGAAAGTATAGTGCAGAATCAAATATATTGAACAAAATACAAAACACTTAAAGGAGGGTATTCATTCTGAAAATGATCTGTTCCATAATTTGGAAAATGTTTGGGAAATTGTTTTGAATTCTCAGAAGAATGTTATTGATTAAGTGACATGGGGAACAATTTGAAAAGGTTTCCCTGAATTCACAAGACAAGATGAAAATTAACAGAAAAAATATGCAAGTATCTATAGAAGCTGCAAACTGGTGATTCTAAAATGCAGATTACTGGTGATTACTGATAGAACAGAACAAAAAGGGAAGAAGTGGTAGCCAAAATTGTAGTGTGGATATGTTTTCTAGACAAGTAAAAATGTTTAAAAATCATTGCATGTGCAATGAAATGCTCCCTATGTTACATGTAATATAATTCTTAAGACACCTACATGTAAACACAGAGGAGAGAGGAAGGAAATTCATCCCATAAAATATATAACAGAAAAGTCAAAGATAAAGGTTAGCTTCATACTAAAAATAGCAAATAAACAAACTCATATTCCTCACATTTTCTTTTGAAACACAAAATGATAGAAGAAAAAATAAACTCACAGCATCATCCATAGTTTAATATTGAAAATAAAAGCTCATGATCAGATATTCCTTTTCAAGATAAAATCCACTTAAATTAAACAGGACTCAAGAAGAATTTAAACCTGTTTACTTTGCCTAAAAATAAATAAATAAATAAATAAAGATCTATTTTAACCAATTGATAGAAAAAGGAAAATTAATACTCTTAAATAGAAAGATTGATTAAAATGTCTAACAATGAACAAGGCTTAATGATAATTCAGAGATGATATAAATAATTGTTAACTTTATTACAACTGTAAAAGCAAATTATAATTAATAAGATAATATCTATAGCATATTGGACCATTAAAACTAAAACTGATTGTGATTATTATGTATTTATTTCTTACATGGTTGTAACAAACACATACACCCCCTTTTTTTGGTTATCTATTCTTCTACTTTGTGGAAATTTCTACCAAAATGTGTCATTTACCATTCCCAAAATTAGGCACATTGAGGTTGTTTCAAACATGTTCTCAAATTCTCACAAGATATATGAGTCTTTGGAATATGGACTGGTTTATTGACTCATTTCTAATGAATATAATGTGTCAGAAGTTACATTGTATAACTTGTAACTCTAAGAAAAAGGAAACACAACTTCCTTCCACCTGGATCTCTTGTTCTGGAACTTTTGAGCTGACACATTAAAAGCCTGATTACCCTAAGCTTCATGCTGAGGTCAGGTGATGAGACCACATGGAGTAAGGAAGAGATGCCATAGGATTCCTGTCTATTCTGTCCCTAAGCTGTCCAACTCCCTCTAACTTCAACCTGCAGACATATGAGTGAGAGAGACTTCAGATTACTTCAGACCCCTGCCTCTGAGATGCCCTGGCAGATGTCAAGTGAAGCAGACAAGGCTTCCCCTCCATTCCCTGTCTGAAACACTGACCCACAGAACCAACCAGCAAAATGAATTTTCACAACAAAAGTTTTGATAATTTGTCAAGAAGCAGTCACTGCAAAACACAGAGACCAACATTTCAGTTCGAATGTATCTTCCACAGATTGCAATTGGTTTAAGGATGATTATGTGGTTTAAGCTAAGCAAGACAGAATTGGGATTGCTTGCTTGCCTGATTGCTTGATTAATTTGATTTATCTTGATTGATTCTTTTTTCTGGGTGGTAGAAGTAGACATATATGGAGTTTTCAACGTGGAATTTGGAAAGGAGGATATCTCTGCATGTGAGGTCCTGAAAAATAAGTTCCTTGTTAAACTGGAACTCTGAGCAGCATTCATAATGATGAAGAGAGGGTGTCTCAGAAAGAAGTCAGAAATGAGATGCAGAAAATGATACAGGTTGCTAGTTACATATTTGAAGCCTGGAATCCATTCTCACCTGAAATAAGCATTTTTCCCCTTGGTTGGCCTGCTCCCGATTCTCAGGAGTGTACTCTCTTTTAGTACCTTTTTACTTTACTAATAAAAACCTTGCTTATATCACACTTTCTATCTCTCATTAATTTTTTTTCAGTTCCCTAAGAACCATGATAATTCTTATTTCCCTTATCACAGTATCTAACCTTCTCAATGTATGGACTGATAAGTAATTTTTTATGGCTTAAACTAGTTTGAATCAATGTCACTTTTAACCAAACGGTTACTGAATAATGCAGTAGTAAAACATGTTTTATTGTCCTCTTACAAATCTGATTCTCACAGATTTCTTCCAAACAGTATTCACTTTCTATCAGTGTTGTTCCTCAGTAATTCTCCAAAGGGGCATAATACCCTCTGAGAGCTGCCCTACATCAAAGAAAATAAAAAAGTCAGTTTATATGGTTATAATACAAATTTGGGAACACTTTTTTATAAGGAAGTTGCTTTTTAAAAAATTTGGATCTGTTACAATTGTGATTTATTACAAGTCATAAAAACCCCAGACAATGTCAAAACTTTGAGCAATTGACAATGGATATTTGAAAATAGATAATTGAAAAGAGATATTTGACAGTATCTCATTTCCATACTCATAAAGGAAGACAAGAAGGGTTGCAGATGATCTTTCTCATCTATTGATATTATGCTGTCTATCAGATCCTAATAACATACCTGATGTATATAGTTTCAGATGCATTTAAAGCTATTTTTAGGACATTCAAAAATTAATTGTTGTAAGATTATTAAAGGAATAAACTCAAAATATTTTCTTCTTTAAAATATTAAAATACTGTTTGAGAATTAATATTTTAAGAGACTAGTTATATTCTCCATTTCAAACTTGGGGATTGTAAATAAATAGAAACAAGTATGAAACTCAGTTTTAGAAAAAAATATGGATAACCATACATTTTGTTCTACTATATTCTTTTCTTTCTTGTTTTAAACCTGAAGCTGCCAATCATGTTTTTCCATAGGACATATATTCTTCTGAATTTATTCCTTTCAAAATCTAGTTTTTCCCTTAGGGAAAAATTTTTATATTTTAAAAAAGGATCTGGAATTTCTCAACAGAGTCAAGGAACCATGTTGTATGAGTCAAGGGTACAAATGGTGTCTTTTTCCCTGCACCGCTCCCACCCAATCAATCTGCATGAAACACTGATGCATGGCAAATTCCAGAATAAAAAAATATACTGTCAAGAGGAATAAAGCATGACAACAAGAGTGATACAAGATTCAATTTTCTGATTGTGTGCACATTCTCCATTTCCCCATTGTATTGTCATTAAGTTCTCACACTATGTAACAGTGCAGAGTGGCCAGAAGTTGGTGAACTATCCTTTCCATCAGAAAGCATACATGCATAAACAAACAAACAAACAAACAAACAAAAAAGTACAATTGTAAAACACAAACCCCAAAAAATAAGGAAAGAGAAGAGGAGTAGAGGGGAGGGGAAGATCATAAGAGAGAATGCTGTCAAAAATCCACTAGCATAAATATTTAACACACAGGAAACAGAAGCAATGTAGCAGGTGTGACCCAGAAAGAGAGCAATTGACTTAAGATACAGGAGAAATTAAGCCTTGGAAAGATAACACAGAAAGAAGATTTTCCTGTCACAGATTTGACAGGATTGTTTAATACATGTTAATTCCTGTTTTATTCTTACAACTGTATCCCACACAACAAAGAGTGAGTGACCAAGGTAACCCTCCTCCTCAAAGTCAGAGAAGCATTGTGTCCTGGGAATTGTGGCTATTCTAGACTTAAACGGACAATGGTGAGAATCTAATTTGAATATTCAAATTTTAGAATTAGAGTATTCCAAAATGTGTAAACGAAAAAAGAGTGTAACTGAAAGACAGCTGCATGGCCCCAAATGATGATTTTCATAGAGTATTTTCCTAAGCTCTAGCTCTATTACTACATGCTGCATTTGTTGCTGTGCACCATCTCTGGGTCTTGCCAGGTCTCTTGCTGAGCTAAAGAGAGATAAGCTGTCAGATGTTGAAGTAGTTGATCAAGACAAAAGGCCAGATGAATGTAACAGTCAAGCCTTCTATCACTTGTTGAGATGACACAGTTAGAGGTTAAACAGGAGAAAGTGCCAGCACCCATGGTGGTTCACTTTCCCCCAGGATATTGCCCAAGACAGTGGTCAGGTGGATCAATGAAAATATTTGTCTTACTTTCCAGGAATCCCCCAAACGAAATGCTCCTGTCATGTTGGATCTGAGGTCTGTGGGGAGCCAAATGGTAAGGGCTAGGATACCACAGAGAAAAATATTTTCAAGGGTCCCTGATAAGGTTATCAGGGCAGAGGTGCCTGAGAGCCTCCTCTGCAGTGAGACACTGATGATGAAGCCTCCAAGAGGAGGGCCTGGGCCAGGAAATGAGGTAAGCATAAAGACATGCATGACTAGGGTCCCTGGGTTCTGAGACTGCAATTCATTGGCTGGGCACTGAGTCTGGGTGGGCTGAGCAGCTTTCCCCTGTGAATTTCCTCAAGTAAATCCTTTGCAATTGCCTATAGTTGGACTTAAATTAGACATAGGCTTTTGGCCTGGAGCCTGACAAACTCAATTCTGTCTATGTGAATGATAGTAGTGATAGGACATTAGCCAACTAGTTTGGATGCTTTCAAAAAGAGCAGAGACCTAAGATTGATGTGCTGAATAGATCATGTCAGGGAGGGAGTCTGTGTGTAGGGGAGAGCATTGTCTAACTTACCAGCCAGTGAAAGTCCCCAAGGGTCAAATGTAAAACTGCCAGTGAGGAGGAAACAGCTCCCGATTGAGTAACTTGGCTGAATAGAATAAATATTTCTCACCACATAAGGAAGAGGTGTTAATATACAAGTGGTTTGATTTAAGGAAATTAAAGCAACATAATATTTCTTAACCTGAAAGATATTCAGCAAAAATATACCCATTATACAACTATAAAAATATACCAGTGAGGATTGTATTCAGCAGAATATTACAACCTCATGTTCACCACAAACACAGGACTTTTTTTTTTTTTTAAATTATTTAACATCCAAGTGATTTACAAAGGGGACCTAATTTATGTTATCCCAGAAGAGACTTAATGTCTCAAGGATATGTAGGAGATATTCTGAAAAGTGTATCCCAGGTGACAAATATGTGGACCACAAGATACCAAGGATCCTGGGCTGCTGGAGGGTCTGGATGAGGCCTCCCTGGGCCAAGTCTGATGGCAGGAGATAAAATTGGAGAGGCAATAAGATATTCTTTTCTGATATAAATTTAAAACTCTCAAAAAAAAAACACTCATGACATTTTCTTTTATTGTACCATATGTCTCCCCCCTTATAACTGTTAACCTAAGATATGAAATATTTTTTAGTGATATGTACTAATGATTTCCTAGAAAGGCATTATAATATATTCAGTCTAGAAACCCATTAGAATTGCTCTTTTAAGATTTATAGTCATGACTTTTTACTGTATGATTTTTCATGATTTTAGAAATGTGTCTAAATTTTCCAAATTGTGAAAATAGCTTGATTTCCAGTTATTCTTTTCCTTCCTATTTTTATCTGAATGTGAAGCTATCATCTGAACAATGAAGCTGTCTGATCCCTCACAGCCAAAATGAAAGAGACCCTTAGAAAAGTAGTCCTTCCCTGAGAAAGCAAGAATATGCAGCTTCACTTATAAGGGAAACTAGAACATCTTAAATTTACCAACCTCACAAAGAATACAGGGATGTGATATTGGAATGAATGGCTAGAAGTAATTATAAAACTTTCATCCTTACAACCCTAACAGGTTTACTCCCATTTAGAAATCTCCAGTGCATGAGAAATCAAATATGTCAATTTATGAACTTTTAATTCCTTATCATTAAGAGAATATGCTTCACGTTTCATTGTAATTTACTACGTTCTTTCTGAAACTGCATTTCATGTTCTCCTTACACCTATCTGTGAGATAAAGTGAGCAAATGCTTTAATTCCAATTTTGTACATATGGAAATCAAAACAGAGAGAAAGGAAATAATTTTCTCCAATTTCTTGAAACAGTCAGTGACCAAATTGGGTTTCAAATCTAAGTCTTCATTTTTCAAACACTTAATGGCCTAAATAAATAATTGGATCTGAAGGGCTGTAAAGTTAACCCAAGCAACAATAGATTTTCTCTAAGAAGCTTAATTTTCATGGGAAAATTATTGCACACATGTGGGTAGATAATATCATCCAATGTAGCTCAAAGAAGCGAAAGGATAGGTCAAAAGAAAAAACATTTAGAGATGATAAATAATCATCATGCAAGAATACTGTAAGTATCTTCTTAGCTATATAAGCAAACATAAAATTGGAGAGTTGAAATTATTTAAGATTAGAAGTAGAATAAGAATCAGATGGCTTTTTTCAGGTCCTCAACATCAATTATATCTTTTTCTTTGTGATTAGTTAAAAGGAAACTATTTCTTCCCATTCAACTTCTGAAAGGAGAGTTAGGGAGTCTTTGCCTTTGACTCATAGCAGCTGGTAAAGATGAGGTGTTCAATAAACATTTCTCAAAAATATAGTCTTACAGAATGTTTTTAGTGCTCTTCATTTTTAAAATTCTTGTTTATTCTTGTCTCCAAAACAGACAGACAGTTTAAAAGTAATAAAAAAAAAAAAGAGTCATTGTTTTGGAATATAATGTATGTTTTAGCTGTGGTGTGTGCAATTAGCAGAGCAAGGCTCCCCATTCTCTCTTGACTCATGAATCACAGCTGAGCCCAACACATGGCATCATCAAGTGACACACATACAAATTTTCATAAAATATAGTAATACATTTCTCACATAAATTATATTTATTGGCTATTCGTCAAGTCACAGGTTCTTTCCCTGAGTTTTCACAATGATTCAGGACTTAGGACAGTTTGGTTTTGGCAGCTGTTCTCATAATTGCCTGATTGTCAGTCATTAAATTTGCCCTGTTTTTTTAATAACCTATGGGTTCACACACACTTGGTGTAACAATGATTAAGCCTACACTTATTCAATTATCACTTTTTTATTGTAAAATATTTCTAAATAATTTTGAAAAGAAATTCACTTAACTCTTGCAACATCTGTTAATGAGGGAATCAGATCACCAGTATTGTCTTTTTGGTTTTATTTTTGTTTGCTTGTTTTTGTTTTGCCAATGACCAGCACCAAGAGGTTGTTGGCTTTATTTTATTTTTTTAAATTAAAGTATAGTTGATTTACAATGTTGTGTTAATTTCAGCTGTACAGCATAGTGATTTAGTATATATATATTATTTTTCAGACTCCTTCCCATTATTGGTTATTACAAGAGATTGAATATAGTTCCCTGTGCTATACCTTGTGCGTCTGTTGATCCCAGACTCCTAATTTATCCCTCCACTGCCTCTTCCCCTTTTGTAACCATAGTTTGTTTTCTATGTCTGTAAGTCTGGTTTAGTTTTGTAAATATGTCCATTTGTATCATTTTTAGATTCAGCATGTAAGTAATATGATATTTGATTTTCTCTGACTTCAGATAATATGATAATCTCTAGATCCAAAAATAATTAATAAAAACCATTCTTAGTTTCTAATCAATTCTCTCATTTGGTGGACTCAACACTTGTAGATTTTAACTTTAAACTTTTAACTCTTCCCAAGGAACCCTACAAGTTCATAGCATGTAATATTTTGTATCTTAGTTATAGTGAAATTTAGATTCACAATTTCTCTTGCTGGGATGAAGAAAAATGTTTTTGAACTATAATAAATTCACATGACCATCTCATATAAGAATATCAGTGCTTTTTCTGGTTCTTAATTCCTTGTCAATGCATAAAACTCGAGAGGAGTGCTATGAATAATATTTCCTAAGGAACAAAAAACATTGTTTTTAAATTTTAAAACATTGAGTGAGAGAGAAAACTTCTGCCAGAAGTGAAAAGTTTTGCTATGTAGATATTTTCCCATGACATATCAAAATATAGTGACTTAAAATCACATCTACCTGTTATTTTTTGCAAGGTTTTGACTCAGTTTGGAGGTCTTGCTAATCTGAATTGAGTTGGACTGACATTGCTGAAGGTTCTTTCTCCTGTATAATAAACTTATGAGTCAGTAGTGAACTGACCAGACTTGGCTGGCTTCAGCTGGGGTGACTTAACCCAGCTTGATGGGGTCTCTTAGCTGCCAGGAAGCTAGTCTCAGCTCATTCTCAGGTTGATGGTGAGGATTCAAGAGAGAGTAGGTCATGTCATGAACAGGACAATCAAAAGTGCACTCTTCTATCTTCAATTAATTTTCAGCTTATATCACAATTGTTAACATTGCTTTGACCAGAGCTTGCAACGTAGAAAAGTCCATTGTCAAAGGGAAGAGCAGAAAATTACAAAGTAAATAACAGGATTTAGAAAAGAATTAATGAGACCATGAATGAAATTAGCCTACCACAAAAGGTGATTCACTTGTTAATAACACTGTTGAAGACCTGTCTTCTAAGACAGGGACTGATTCTCCATTGAAGGGTGAAGACAGTAGTAGTAGTAGTAGTAGTAGTACTACTACTACTACTACTACTACTACTACTACTACTAATAATAATAATAATAATAATAATAATTAATAATAATAATAATAAAAAATAATAATTAGAACAGATATAGCAAAGCAGAAACAGACTCACAGATACAGAGAATGGACTGTTGGTTGTCAGGAGAGAGGGGTGTGGGGTGGGGCAAAGCTATTATAGAGGATTATGGAATACAAGCTACTATGCATAAAACAAGATACAAAAAGACCTAATGGATAGCACAAGGAAAATAGTCACTATTTTATAATAGCTTTGTATGCAGTATAATCTATAAAAATATAAAATTTCCATGCTGTACACCAGAACTAATATATTGTAAGTCAAAAATACTTCCGTTTAAAATAAAAGAACTTAGTGAATGAAATGAGGGTCATTTGGTTTTTTACTATAAAATAATTACCATACAATAATTACTAGCTTCCTGATGGCATTTATAATGACTATAACTTTCAGTTAGAGGCAAACTAGGAACCTCTAAGAAGTCAAAGAAAACACATATTTTGCATGATTGACAAGTCTTTCCTTCCAAAATACACTCATACTTCAATTTAAAAAAAAAAAACCTTTATTGAGAGCCTGGAAATACTGTTATGTTCAATTCAGAGTCCTTGCAGTTGAATTGGCAATTGAAATATAAAGAAATCCATGTGCCAATAGAGCTAAATACATGAATTCTATGGAGTGCTACATAATCAAAAACTAAACTTTGCCACATATATGCTTTACTCTAAAAGTCTTTATTGAAATATATAAATGATAAGACAAGTGCATAAAACTTAACTTTAAAGCTTGATGAGATTTCACAAATTGAAAACACTGACATAACCAGCTCTGGGATGCTTTTGAATGTTTTCTCTGTGTTGTCTCTTTCTTTCCCCTTATTATTGGCAAATACTTAGAATAGCAAGTGCGTGTAGTGCAAAATTTGTGGCTCAAACTAGACCAGATAGCTGACCATGTTTTTTTTTCAGATGCATTTTTATTGAGAGACATTAAACTGTAATATACTTGTTATCAGTGCATTGCCTCTCTGCTGCAAACCACCCTTAAATGACTGCTCTGAAATAATATATTTGGACCCTGTAGATGTTTCTCCTGTGGCAGATGGCATGCTTTGTTAGTAGAGAGTACCAGAGAGACACTAGAGTAAGAAAGGGGTTTCTCTTCCAAGTCTGCTGTGTTTTCCTAGGCAGGCTCCTGCACCATGTCAACTTCCAAGCTCAGCAGAGGGCATAGCTCCTCCAGTCCCTTGACTCCAGAAGTACCTGACTTATAAGCAGCTCAGGATATTCCTGGGGGGTAGATTTCTCCACCAACTCCACAGTGGCTTCTTAGTGGGGATTTTCCAGCAGGGTACCTCCTATTAAAAATTTCTTCCTGTACTCCCTGGGAGGCTTGTGGCCTCGGTGAACTTCTCCACTCTCTCATGAGCCATAGATATACACACCCTCTAAAAAGAGGTCTGGGTGTTCTCCACACTTCAGGAAATGAGTCTCTCCCTGTGGTTCATGATCTTATCTCTAGGAGATCTGGTTGTTATTTTATCTGTTATTTCTAGATTTTCTATAGGACCCTTTACATTCTAGTAGATGTTTCCCTGTTATAGTTAATACTTTTAATTAAAATGTCCACATTCAAGGTACCACATGGTTCCTGCCTCTGGATTAGTGCTTGACTGATGTGCTTGCTTTCTTCAGGGTCCCAGAGCTCTTCTGATTCAAGACATGATTCACAGTAGTAAAGTTGGGTGCATTTTGCATAGTATTATTTGTCAGTTGAATCTATGAAATTTAAAATATCTGTCAATGAATATTAAGCTCAACTTAGTAGAATATTAAAATCAACCTGAGATATTGGAAAGGTAATTATTGAAATTACATTGAAAGAAAGAAGCAAATGTTATTGAAAAGCAAATCAAAAGGGAGTGGGAAGGAATAAATTGGGAGTTTGAGATTTGCTGACACTACTATGTATAAGATAGATAAACAACAAGCTTATACTCTTTAGCACAGGGAACTATGTTCAATATTTTTCAGTGACCTGTAATAAAGAATATGAAAAGGGATATATGTATGTATATGTCTGATTGAAATATTATGCTGTACACCAGAAATTGATACATTGTAAACTGACTATACTTACATTAAAAAAAAATCAGAAATGTATATTATTTGAGTACAAATACCGAGACATATTTTGTTTTATCATTTGAATATATAATAGCATCAGAATATAATTTTAAATTGTCTTTATTAGTTATTTATATATGTTCATACAGTTAATTAATTGATTCATTGATTTGTACACTATATATGACTGGGTGATCCAACTTCTAGCCAGGAAAAGCATACTTTACACGGGATAACTGACCTTGTTACCTCCCTTCTCTGATTTCTCTTAACCCCTTTGGCGGATCATTCACTCCTCTAAATTATACATCATTTTTTAGGCACGTTGATAACTTTATTCTGGTTCCACCTGGTCTCAAACACCTAGGAGACACCCCATTTCCTAAAGATGATCATGTAATTTTCTCTGACAGAGTTTAATGCTTCCCTTCATCTTTGGCCTTTAGCAGTATGAATTTACTTCTAGGTTGTTTTTTAATTCATTATTTGTTGAAAATTCTTGACCATTCATTTTGCAATTTTTTTCCCTCATTCTTTTACTTTCTTTTTCCTTCTGGGACTTCAATTAAATATATTTCAGACTGATTGGCCTACATCTCTTGGATACTCTGTTCTTTTAAATTTAAATTATTAAAATTTTCCAAGAATTTCCTCTTTTGTTTTCATTTGAGTAATGTCTGTTGACCTATATTCAAGTCCACCAAGGCTTTCCTTGAATGTGTCAGGCCTATTGATGAGCCTGTCAAAGACATTCTTCATTCCCTTTGCTGGGCATGTGTTTAAATTTATTCCTAGCCTGCTCTTTGACATTTTCTTATTGTTTCCATTTCTCTGCTGAAATGACCCATCTATTCATGAATGTCTTCAAGTCTTTTCACTGGAGCGTGTGATGTATTAATCATAGTGATTTTATATTCTCTGTCTGATTTTCACTTCTATTATTTGTTTTATCTTTCAACAGTGGATTCTTTTTTCTTTCCATTTCATAGGTCTCATAACTTTTAGTTGAAATCTACATATTCCATGTAGGGGGTCAGAAGCCTAAGTAAATAATGTTTAAGGCTGGAAATAGGCATGCCTCTTTTCCTGCTAGGCTTTCATTGAGGAGCTGAGCTGTGTTTCTGTTTTGCTGGTAGTTTCAATTACCTGCCATGCATGGCCAACCTCAGGTTCCTTCAGTGTCACCTTGTGGTTAGGGCGGGAGCTAGACTGATAGACTATCTGAGTTTTATTCTGGAATGTGCTTGGTCCACCTTCAAATGTAGATGTTCCCTGTGATCCTGCATCTTGGTCCCTGTGTGCTCTTATCCCTCTGCTGGGGGTTGGTCTGCTGTTGCTTGTTTCTTGGTCCTGGTTACTCCAGGTGGTGAGGAACAAAGAGGCTTTCCACATTTTCCTCATTTAGCATCAGTCTTAGGTAGCTCACGTGTCTCTGAGCCAAGTTTCCTTGGTGATCCTGCCCTGCCCTCCATGGTAAAAAGAAATCTTTAATTTTCTGAAACTAGGAGGATGTCTGCCTGTATCCATTAACCAAACTCTGAGTTTTCAACCCCCTGAAAGTGACAGGATTTACTGCCCTTTATTTTCAGCATCTTAAGACATTATTCCACTGGGGAAAGCATCCAGGTAAGAATTGTTTTCTCCCTCAGCAGTGCCATCCCAGGGCAACAGGAACACACCAAATGTGGGAGGCTTTCTCCACTCTTTCCTGCCCCCAGGCTTTTTCACAAGCAAACAGTGAGGTCCATGGAGAAGGGGCTGTGACCATCTGTGCTCCCAGGACTCCATACTCTCCCAACTGGGAGTGCTCAGCTTTGAGCAGTTCATTAAGGAGTTAGTTGATACTTTTGTATCTGTTTGCATAGCCACCTTGTCTCCTTCTGTTACCCTAAAAGGGGGAAGGAAAAGGCCCCAGTTCTTGACTTACTCAAAAGATAAGAATTCACATGGGAGATGAAAGCATTGTGCAGTGAAAGATTTTATTAGGAAAGGTGAAGTACCCCTCCAAGAACAGGAGGCAGGCTGATCCAAGTGCAGACAGCAATGGTCTTTGCTCCTTCCTCTTGTACCCTCACTTAGAGGTGGTCTTTTGATTGATTGATGGCTCTTGCCCCTGGAGTGCTCAGTCATGTTTGTCCCCTTTTGTGAATGCCCTTATCCATGATAAACACAGAAAAACCCATGGAGGGGCCAGAACCTCAATGCTAATTATATTACAATGAGAACTGGGTCATGTCCGGTTAGGTCCTTGTCACTACCATGAAGTTCCAGCCTTTTAGTTCTAACTGGTTTCTTGCTGGCACTCACTTAAAAGAAGTAAAGCCCCTTTATGCTGGAGGCAGGCATGCCACCATCATCCAGACCATCCTCTCTCTCCTCCACCTGTCTGCCTGGTACCCCCACTTATCTAACTACCTAACACTTCCAGTGCTCTGGGACAGGTGAGGGATTGCCAGTGTCTTGTCTGTCTGGAGGCTCATGCCAGCGTTCCTCAAATTTTACCCTAATGGTAGCCGTTCAAAATCAGCACTCTGATGGGTTCAGCAGCAGTGTGATTTTGCAGATTTCCCAGCTTCTTCTTATGGTTTGATAAGTATGACACTCTTTCCATGTGTCTATCCTTAGATGGAATCAGGTCTCTGTAATACATGTGATTAAATCACTAATTATTCATGGTTACCAAGATTCCAGGTATTTTTGGTTATTATGTTATTAATATTTCATGATGAAACCAAAATAAAGTTGTGTTCTCCTTTGAAATATGCCAAAATATAGCTTAAAATCTAAATGTTTTATTTTTATTCCATTAAATTAAAAAATACAGTTCCTGTCTATTTAAAGCAATAAGAAAGGGATGTGGGATTTTCTATGTATACTTAGGGGAACCTATGTACTTTGAAATATGTGACAATTTTTATTGAATTTTTTATACGTATTGCACACATGAGGGTATCTATAAGCTACATACGACTTAAAGTAAAATAATACTCTGATAAATGTAGAATAAATAATCATTTAAAAATATACAATGGCAAAGACACTTGAAGCCCTTGGAGGCTCCTCCCCACTAAATTCTCCTTTTTCTCAAGAGGTAACTCCTACCATGAGTCCTATGTTAACCAGTTCTTTGCTAGTCTTTGTATTTTTACTGTAAATGTATGTATCTGTAAAACATGCCATTTATTTTTGCCTGTTTGGAATTTTACATAAATTAAGCCATACCTCATACATGTATGACTGAGTCTGGAGTTCCATCTGTGTTAATATCTATGTCTATAAGTGTGGACTTTCAGAACAGGGACTCAAGAGCCAGAAGGCCATGTTTTGAATATTATATCATTAACTTAACAGCCTTCATATAGAAGTTCCTTAATTTTCCTGTCCTGTTTCTTTGTGTGTAAAGCATATTGTCATATTAATTAAACAAATTAATGCAGTCGATTCATATAGCTAACTAATACAGCTCAAGGCTATATGACCCTTTAACTTTTAAAGCCCCTCCATTTTGAAGCGGCTCTATTTAAGAAATAGAAGACAAATTATAAATAACTATCAGTCACAAAATAAAATATTAATTACAATAAGAAAAAAATCACAATTATAAATATATTTCTAAATGTAACAAAAATAACTGACCATATAAACACATTCTAGGACTGTTTTCAGGTCCCTGGAACGGTTTGTACAAATGAGGTGCTCGGAAACAAATTCCATCAGCTTCATGGCAAGTCTGACTCCGCATATGTAAAACACTTTGAATAATAGTTCTGTAAAAGTGACTGATATTTTTATGTATTTTCATTATGCATGTTAATAGAAATTTTTTACAGTATTGTTTCCTTAAGTGAAATAAAATTAATCTAACTAATTACATGTACCATCAAATAATATTGTCACATAGAATTTTCATACTTTTGGTTTTAGTTTTCTTTTGTTGTTGTTCTCAAAGTTTATTGTTGCAGGGATTAAAAAGAAATTGAAACTAATGCTGTTATTCACTCGTGCAGTTAAATACCTTCAGGCACATATGAGACACGGAGTGAAAATTTGAAGCTTATCTTTCTGCAGTCAGGGGTTGGGGACGAGGGAGGGAAGCACACTCCAGTTCCGGGGGAGGGGGCTGTTTGCGAGTGTATGCGGTGCGCGGTCCAGATCCGGGGATGCCCGCGGGCAGCGGGGTTCCCGAGGGGCGATCACGTCTCCCAGGTGCCCCCCTGGGGCTCTAGATCCCGCGCGCTTGGCACGACCAGCAGCGCTCCAGCACCTCCCGCTCCAATTCGGACTCGCGGTTGGGCGGCAGAGGACGCACATCTGTCCCGCTGGAGACCTTTTCTCTCTCTGACTTGGACACCAAGCTGGGCCCAGTCAGCCCAAAGTCCCAGCTCCGGGAGCCAGGCTCTGACCCCGGACACTCGCCGGCCCTGCACTGAGGCCTGCGTGCCAGGACCTGACCCCCAACCTACCTGGAGAGGTTCTACCCGGGGCCAGGGCTGGCCACGCGGGCAGTCCCCTCTTCCACGCCAGGCCTTGATGCTGGATGTCCCCGCACCGCGTGTCCCGCCGCCCCTACCCAGGTCCGAATCCCGGCTGGGCGACTTTCTGGGCGTCGCAGCCACGTTAGGGACAGGGGTGCGCATCGCTGAACGGTGGCGCCCGCGCCGGGCTTACGTTGGATCGGGAGCGGCGGCACAGGCTCGGGCGCAGCCACGCCGCCTGTGCCCGCGGCGCGGGGCGCTCCGGTCTCGTCCTGGAGTTACTTTCTCTCTCGGTCCCAACCCTGCCAGCACCCCCCGGCCTGGACCCAGCTCCGCGCGGCCCCTCCCCTCCCCTTACCGCCTCCTCGCCCTGCTCTCCGGCTGCCCTCCCGCAGCTCCCACCCCCTGTCCTCCCTCCCCTTTCTCCAGCGGCCTTCCCCGATGGCCTGCGAGAAAACCAGCCCCCACCCCAGCCGGTAGCTGGCGCCCCACGGCGGCCAGCCCAGGCGCGAAGGGCGGCGGTCTGGCTCCCAGTCACCCAGCGCGGCGCGCGCGAGCGGGAGCGCGCAGCCACTCCTGGCTGGGGGCTCAGCTGCGCCGCCTGGTGATAGCTTTTCTACCAGATAACGCATTTGCTTCACTTTTTGTTTGCTACCAATTTGAAATAAGAATTTTAATTCCTGTACATTTCGTTTTCTGCTGTGTTTCTTTGAATTGATACATGAAATTTTTTTACTTTAGGAAAGAAAGTTGTTAAGAGTAATGTATCTATCAAATTCAATTTATATATTTAATTTATATTTCACTGTGCTATTTATTGATGAAAGATTAAGTATCTAAGTAAATAAGCCAGTAAGAAATTGCCATAATTTTTAGAAAATCACATAAATTTTTAGATAATAGTATTTCTGTGACCTTCAATAATTAGAAGCTTGCCTAAATTACTTTTATTGCTATTTTATAAACATATATTTTGAGCACATTAAAAGCTAGGAAAATAGTTTTCACAATATTACAAAGTAAAAAGCATACTGACATAATCAAACTTAGAAAGGAAACGACTTTAATGTCACTGTATATGAAAGCAATGCATGTTACATAGAAAACTGCATTTAAAGTGTACTAATATGTGGAGACCATGTAATTTAGAACCGTGAGTACAAACCTAATATGAAATGGGAAAATAAACTTAAATTTACAATTGACCACATTGTAACAGACAGAATTTATCTTTTACATCGTAACAAACGCCTATGGTTAAATACAGGTCTGAAATTCAGCTGCTGGAGTCCGGTGTAAACACACCTGATGTTCACTGCCTTGTACATTCTGACTGAAAAGTGCTCATCACCTACAGGTTGTCAAACCTTGTGATTATTATTCTCACACAATATATTACAGTCAATTAGCACTAGCCATATAATTTTCAAAATTTTAGAAATGTACTACAAATTTTCTTTCCCCCCCACCAGTTCCCTTCTGTGTTGTCTTGAAAATAAAATTAGCAATCAACTCAGTATAATACATTATTTTAGGTATTTCCTATTGACTTTCCAGATATTAGCACCCTGAGGCAACTGTTTAATAGTGTTGAGGCCTATAAAGATTTAATCACTGAGAAAATATTTATGGAGTGTCTATTAGCAGCAAGACTATAGAGACGTAATAAGGGTTCTGAATAAGTCAAGATTTTGTCCCTGAATATAAGAAGTGTCGGTTCTAAGGCCATAGCTCTCCCTGGTGACTAAACATCACAATCACACATTTGACTTCATCTGTTTAAGATTGGGAGAATGCTGAGAAAATCAAAGAGTAAAAGATCAGAAATGCTGAATCAGGATGGAGGTAAAGAGTAGAACTGATGTATCTGTGTTAAAGAAAAACTCAACAGATGATTTTGATGTTTCGCTAAAGTAGTGGAGAATTGGGAAAGAGGAAGATGGGTTAGTAATTGTAATATCACAAGAGCAGGTCAGTTCTAGAGTCTGACTGGTTGGATGCCAATCTTAGGCCATTGCTTTGACGTATGTCTTATTCTGCTGGGCTGCTGTGACAAAATCCTACCACATTAGTGACATAAACAACAAAAATGTCTTTCTCACAGATCTGAGGCTAAGTCCAAGATCAAGGTATGAGCACGTTAATGTCCTGGGTGAGGGCCTCACCTTATGGCTCATAGCCAGTATTCTCCTGTGTTCTCAAATGATGGAATGGGTGAGAGATCTCTGTGGGGTCTCTTTTCTAAGGGCACTGACCCATTCCTGGGGGCTTCACCCTCACAACCTAATCACCTCCCACAGGCACCAGGATTTCAACAGATGAACTGTGGGGTGGGGCACACATTCAGCCGATAGCGGTCGATGACCCCCAAACTTAATTTAACATCAGTATATTTCAGTTTTCTTGTATATAACATGGGGCTAATAGTAGTGCATTTTAAAAAGATAGTTTAAAGGATGAAGTTTAATTATTTATTTAAATTCTTAATCACAGTGCCTGACATATTTAAGTGATCAATAAATATTTATCGAGTTTTACTTTAAATGTAGTGAAAAGATCCATGCTTTATTCAAAGTGGGGAGGCAATATTAAAATATGACTTATTCAGAAATGCTGTCTGGAATGGTGATTGTAAAGTTGAGTCTGGAAGATTCTGCTTCCACTTAGAAGAAAGAGAAAAAAACATGGAAAGATATATAAGTTAGAAGTGATCACACAATATTCTGATTGAGACAATATCTAAATTAAAGGGATTTCCTGTTGCAGAATGACACAGATAGCAATTTAAGATACTTTAATAAACATTCTCAAGGTTATATTCTTGGATAATTTTCACTTCACTGGGTGAAGGGATCTTGATTATAGCAGATAGCGAAGGGCTGTGCTTTCTAGATAGCCATATAGGAAAACGGTGGAAAACTTGTTTATTTCAGGTTTTAAGGGTTATTTTTAAAAGATTATTTGAAAATAGACTTTAAAAACATGTATGCAGTTTGGGATAAAAGAATATATAAATGTAATTACAAATATCAGATATACTTTGTGTTTGGATGATCGTTTCCATTTATTCTCATCCAGCAAAGGGGCTCATCTTTGTTCTGATGTGGTCCCCTGAGCTGTTCTGCTTGTGAAAAAGCTTTCTCATACTTGCATCCCTGTGTGCTTGTCTATCTTACACACACTGGTTATCTTACTGTTACACTTCAGGTCATCGAGAATTCTTTTTGGCTTGTGAGATTTTTCAAAATATTTTTAACTTGAATCATCCTGAATTGGTATCTGCAGAAGTTTGACCTCTTCCTTATGATACCCGGCTATGTGTCCACTACCTGTCTTGGTGTTAACTGGAGGGATGGCTCTGGCCTTTCTGTTTGGAATCTCTGTTCTACTGCCTAAGTGCTCGCCCAGGAACCCTGTTTTTCATGATAGCCTACGGTGGTGTTGGGGGTGTTATCACACAGTAGTGTTACACGGTTATGTCTTTGTTAGGGTCTAAGCCCCAGATCTTCTCCCATTGTCCAGGTCATGAGGCTTTTCCTGTAAGTCCACAAAAGCTCCCCCTGGGAGCTGCAGAAACATGATATGCATAATCTTCTATAATATGACATTGAGAAATTTTATTTTGTTTGATAGTTATTAAGAATGTATTCTTCTTGAGCTAAATAATACGGAAGCCAGAACACACAGGATGTTTCCCTTTCTCTTCAGCCCCTCCTCCTCTTCACCCTCTCTTTGACTTTCTTGATGGAGAGAATATTTTCATCATTCGAGACCTAGATTCAACAGCCCCATAATAATTTTTTTCCTTGATTGCCATCAATCTGTGTCTATCAGTTGGAGGGAAGCCATTTTTAACAGAAATGCACATGTTGTGAATACAGGTAAATTCAGAAACACAATAGAGAAGATTTTTGGAGCCATGCTTTGTGGATATTGCTAAGTCCCTGAATACTACAATATTTTAAAGATACAGGGATAAAAATAACAGATGAGGGAAAGTTTTCTTAAACAAATGATGCTGACACAATTAGTTACAGTTTAGAAAAAGAAGTAAAGATGGATACTTACTTCCTTAAAATAAATTTGAAAGGAAATGTTAAAAGGTTTGATGGAATTGTTACAACAATAAGGGAATGAGTGAAATGTATTGGGAAATGTATTAAATTAGAATGAAAAAGGGTTTTCTAATCATAAAGTTGACATAAAGAATGAAAAAAATCCCAATCAAAAATGTTCTACACAAAAATTAAAAGATGAGGAATACATTAAAAGTAAAATTGAAGAACAAACATGAAAAATAGTAAATTCAATACTTAAAAACTGGAAAAGATAATAAACAATTCTTAGAGGGTACATCCTAATCATTACCAAATATATGAACAAAAACCTTTAAATAACACCTATAGTAAGAGATACTGAAAATGTGCAAATCACAGCTTAAGAAGACAGGTGCACCATCCCCTCCTGGTCATCCTCATTCTCTGCTGCTGAGACAGTGAAGACACCACTTTTGACTCTAGTTTACAGGCTGTTGTTTCCTGACCTCAGGAGATCTGTCAACTTTTCTCCCCTTTACCCATTCATTTCCACTGTATTTCTAGCCTCTCGTCTTCAGCCCTATCAGGATATTTGACCTCCTTTGATTTGGGCATTTTTCTCTCTGCTTGCTTCTTTGTTCTCCTTTCCTGTCTTTATTCCTATTTCAGTTCATGATTGACAAGGTCAGCAGTGTGTGTAGGGGCTTAAAAGCCCGGCCTCTGGAGGAAACCTACTGGTGTCTGAGCCTAGCTCTGCTAACTAGGGGCCAAGTGAATCTAAGAAGATGACTTGACTTCTCAGTATCCCCCGCTCTAAAATGGGAGAATTGTAGTAGTCTCTTGTCATTGGTTTGTTATAAGATCAAATATGTCAATATGTATGGATTACTTAGATTAAGTATCTGGCATATAATAGCTGCTATGTAAGTAGGATTCAAATTCACTGATGATCTGTTTTTTCATTTTGCATACATAGTTTGGGTTATTATATTTCAAGCTTACAGTGTTATGTAATTCAGTGTTTCTTCTTTAGAGAAACATATTGATCATTCTTTCTAGATTTCTAATTTTTTAAAATTCATAAAGATTCCATTAGCCAAAGTGATACATGGCTTTATTTTAATAAACTTAATTTTTCATTTTTATGTACTCCATACATAACTTATTTTTAATAACAACTTTATTGAAATATAATTCTCATATGATAAAATTAACCCCCATAAATGTGCAATTTAGTGGTTCCTAGTATATTCCCAACATTATTCAGTCATGAAAGCTATTAAACTTTAGAATAATAGGATTCCATAGCTATTAGTGGTTATTTCTAGCACCCCACCCCCTCAGCTCCTGGTAAGACTAACATATTTTCTGTCTCAATAGATTAGGCCATTCTGGTCGTTTTCATATAAACTGACCCCTACAATTGGAGGCTGTTTCCATTATCATAATGTTTTCAAGGTTCATTTATATTGTAGTATATATCAGTACTCTATTCCTTTTAATTGGTAAAAAAAAAATTCTATTGTATATATGTATTCAATTTTGCTTTTGCCCATTCATCAACTGATAGCTTTTTGAGTTGTTTTCACTTTTGGTTACTATAAACATTCGTGTATAGTGTGTGTGTAGACATATGTATTTATTCTTTTGGATATATGCCTAGGAATGCAATTGTTACACACAGAATAACTCTTTGTTTACATTTTGAGGAACTGTCAAGCTGTTATTTAGAGTGGGTACACCATTTAATATTCACACCAGCAAAGCTGAAGGTTCCAACTTTTCCACATCCTTCCAAAAGTTGTTATTGCCCTTTTTTTTTCATTTTAGCCATCCTAGCAGGTGTGAAGTTGTATCTCATTGTGATTTTTATTTTCATTTCCCTAATGACTAATGAGGCTGGACATTTTTTACTGTACTTATTTTTTATGTGCTCTCTGTAAATTTTTTTTGAACAATATCTATTAAAATCATCCAAGATGTACTGCAGATAATGGTTATCGTGTTTCTTTTCATGCCAATACTTTTTTTTTTTTTTTTTTTTTTTTTTTTTTGCCTGGCGGCACTTGCTAGAACTTGGGAGTAGCAGGCACTTTTGTATTTCTGACTTAAAAAATAATGATTTTAGTGTTTCACTGGTGATTACTATAGGTTTTTGTAGAAATGCTTTTACAGGTTAATACAGTGCCTTTGCATTCCTAGTTTACCAAGAGGTTTTTTTTAAAAAAAATTTATTATCAATAGATGTTGACATTTAAGGCTTTTTGTATATCAGCAAAGATGATTATATAGCTTTTATAATTAAGCTCCTAACACGGTGAGTTACATTGATACATTTTCAAATATTGAACAGTCTTTTATTTCATTCTTGAGGTAAACCCTAATTGGTTATGAAATATCAAGTACATGCTAAATTGTATTTGCATATATTTGGCATTTTTGTATCAATATTCAAAAGTGAGATAATTTTCCTTTCTTGTACTAGTTTAATCCAGTTTGTATATCAGAATTTTACTGGCTTTGTAAAATTAATTTTTTAGCTTTCTTTTTCTATTCTTTGAAACAGTTTATATAAGATAGGAATTATTTATTCTGTAAAGGTTTAGTAAAATATATGACATTATTTTGGGAAACATATTGGATATTTTTATTTTAAAAATTACTATTGTCAACTGCTGTAGCAGGTGTTCTTAAGATCCAGAATTTATATCTAAATCTTTAGATGAAATCTTCCTTAGATACATGGTCCCTAATAATCTTCCTTAGATTGCCCTCAGATGACTTTTTAGCACTTGGAGAATAACATGTCTTTTCTGGTTACACACATTCTATTTTAAAAAAAAAAATCTTCAAAATGTTTACATTGTTCTTTATTGAGTTTAATCTCATTAGTTTTGATTCATCATTACAGCTAACTGAGGTGTTTTAATTTTTAATTTGTTTAAATCATTTAAAATTATTTTTTGTCTTTAAAATATTTTATTTTGAAACAACTTTAGAGCCACAGGGAGTTGTAAAGAGAGTTTAGAAAGTTCTATTTACTCTTCTTTCTGTTTCCTCCAAAGGTTACATCTTACACAACTATAGTACAACATCATAACCAAAGGTTTGACATTGGTACAATGTAAGTGCAGTTCTCCGTTATTTCATCCCATGTGTGGATTTCTGTAATCACCACTACAGTCAAGATACAGAACTGTCTCATAATCGCAAAGATCTTTCCTACGCTATTTCTTTATAATTACACACTCCCCCTCCCCTCCACCATTCCTGACCTCTGACAACCACTCATCTGTTTCCATCTCTATAATTTTGTTATTTTGAGGATTCTTGGTATATACTAGATATGAGTCCTTTGTCAGATGTGTGTAATTTCTCCTATCACATAGCTTGCCTTTTCACCTTCTTCCCAGGGTCATTTGCTGAGCAAAAGTTTTAACTTTTGATGAATTGTCTTCTTGATTCATTGATTTTTCTCTATTTTTTGTTTTGCATTTCATTAATTTCCTCTTTTTATTTCCTTTCATTTGCTTGCTTTGGGTTTACTTTTATCTTCTTCTAGGTTATTAAGGTGAGAACATAGATTATTGATTTGAGACTTTTTCTCTTTTCTAAAATTTTTCCTTTTGGCACTGCTTTAGTTATGTTCCACACATTTTAATATTTTGTATTTTCTATTTTCATCCTGTTCATATAGTTTTTAGTTTCCCTGAGCCTTCCTCTTTGATCCATAGATTATTTAGAACCATGTTGTTTAGTTTCCAAGTGTTTGGGGGTATTTTCTCGTTACCCATCTCTTGCTGATTTCTGGTTTAATTCCATTGTAGTCAGAAAGCATTGTCTGTATGGTTTCAGTTCTTTTAAATTTTTGAGGTTTGTATTATGATCAGTATTAAGTTTACTTTGGTCCCCTGTGCACTTGAAAACAATGTGCGTTCTGCTCCTGCTGGGCGGAGTACTCTCTTCGTGTTGGTTAGACCCTGCAGGTTGATAGTATTGTTGAGTCCTGTATCCTTGCTGAGTTCCCCTCTACTTGTGCCATCAGTTGCTGAGAGAAGGGATTGAAGTCTGCAGCTGTAACTGTGCACTCTTCTACTTCTCCTTTCGGTTTTTGCTTCATGTATCGTGCAGCACACTTCTTTGGTACATGCACATTTAGAATTGCTATGTCTTCTTGATGGATTGACTTTTGATCATTATTTAGTATCCCTCTCTGTTAGTGGTAATTTTCTTTGCTATAAATTTTACTTTTTCTGATAGCAATGTGTCCACTCATACTTTCTTTGATTAATGTTTATGTGGAATATCTTTTTTCATCTGTCTAGTTTTAACCTACATATAGGCATACCTTGGAGATGTGGTGGTTTTGGTTCCAGACCACTGTAATAAAGCAAATATCACAAAAAAAAGCCAGTCATATGAAATTTTGGTTTCCCAGTCCATTTGAAAGTTATGTGTATACTGTGCTGTAGTCTGTTAAGTGTGCAATAGCATTATGTCTAAAACAACAATGTATATACCTTAATTTAAAAATATTTTATTGCTAAAAAATGCTAACCATTACCTGAGCCTTCAGTGAGTCATGGTAGTTACATCAAAGATCTCTGATCACAGATCTCCATAAACAAATTAATAATAATAAAGCAGTTTGAAGTGGTGTGAGAATTACCAAATGGTGACCCAGAGACACAAAGTGAGCAAATGCTGTTGGAAAAGTGATGCTGATAGACTTGCTTGATTCTGAATTGCCACTAACCTTCAATTTGTAAAACTCAATAAACTGAAGTGTAGTAAAACAAGTATGTTTGTATACTGTTAAATTGAAGTGTTTCTTATAGACAACATAGAGCTCAGTCATTTTTTTTTTTAAATTGACTGTTATTTAACTGGTGTGTTTAGACCACTTAGATTTACTGTGGTTATTGATTGGTCCTTTTTCTGTTTGTTCTGCTTTTCACTTCTCTGTTTTGCTTTACGTGACTTCTTGTGGATTCCCTGAAAATGTTTTAGAACTTAATTTTGACTTATCTGTGGTGTTTTTGAGTGCTTCTCTTTGTGTATCATTTTTTTTTTAAATTGAAGTTGAGTCAGTTTACAATGTTGTATCAGTTTCTGGTGAACAGCATAGTAGTTCAGTCATACAGATTTATTCATTTTCATATCTTTTTCATTATAGGCTACTACAAGATATTGAATATAGTTCCCTGTGCTACAGCTATTTGTGTATCTTTTTAAGTGGTTACTGTAACCATTACATCATATACACATAACTTTTCTTAGTCTGCTGGTGTCAACACTTACCAGTTTGTTATGATAGTCTTGTATGTTTCCTCTTCACACACTGAGAAGTGCATCAGCACTATAATTATTGCTTCAACTACCAAACAAAATTTAGCAAACACAAAGGAGTAAGAAAGTGTAATTGTCCATATTTGTACTATTTTTATTGTTCTTTCTTCCTTCCTGATGTTCCAGGATTCCTTCTTTTATCATTTTCTCTTTGTTTTGTCCATTCTTTTAGAGTAGATATGTTGGTTGACAAATTCTGTTAGTTTTGTTCATCTGAGAATGCCTTATTTTGCTATTTAAAAAGTTTTTTTTATTAACACAACATTGTAAGCTGACTATACTTCAGTTAAAAATACATACTTAAAGTAAAAACATTTTCTTTTATTGAAGTACAGTCCATCTACAATGTTGTTACTTTCTGGTGTACCACAGAGTGATTCAACTTTATATATATAGGCCATTATGAGGTACTGAATTCCCATGCTGTACAGGAGGACCTTGTTGTTTATCTATTTTATAGATAATATTTAGTTGATTTGCTCTTCATTTTTGAAGGATATTTTTGCTGAATATAGAATTCTGAGTGGGCAGTTCTCTCAACACTTGAAAAATGTAACTTCCTTTTCGGCTCCCTGATTTCTGATGAGAAATTTGCTGGAGGCATTCAGAATTTTTTCTTTGGTCTTTAGTTTTTAAGTGTTTAACTATAATATGTCAGAGTGGATTTCTTTGGGTTAAGATCCTGTTTGGAATTTGTTCAGTCTTAAATATTTAGGTTTGATTATTTATTTATATTTATTTATTTATTTATTCATTCATTCATTCATGACAAATTTGGCAAAATTTTAGTCATTATTTCTTTGAATACTTTTCTAGCCCTACTGCTTTATCCTCTCTGGGACTCAGAATGCATAAATGTCATATTCATTGATATTGCGCCCATCTGTCCCTGAGGCCCTGTTCATTTTTCAGTCTATTTTCTCTTTGTTTTTCAGTTTGGGTAATTTCTATTGTCGTGTCTTCAAGTTCAGTGATTCATCTGTTCTTTTCTGCTGTTGAGTCCATGTATTGAGATTTTTATTTCAGGTATTAGGTTATTTGGTTCTAAAATTTCCATGTGGCCTTTTACATTTGCTGTGATTTTGTGTTTCTTTGCTGACTTTTTTGTTTGTTTGTTTGTCTTTCATTTGTTTCAGGTGTGTTTGTAGTTGCTCACTGAAGCATTCTGTGATGGCTTTTAAAGTCTTGTTTGGTAACTGTTACCTGTGTCATGCCAGTGTTCTTATCTATTGATTATCTTTTCTCCTTTCACTTGAGATGTTCCTGGTTCTTTCTATGTTGAGAGAATTTTTGTTATTCAGTGCTGGACATTTTGGTTATTATATTATGAGGTTCCAGATCTTATTTAAATATTATGCTTTAGTAAGTCATTTCTGTTAATGCTCCAGCAGGGAGAAGGGGATAATGCCAGTTAGGATTTGAAGCTCAGATTTTAATCTTGGCCTTTGCTGACACTCATCTGGGGAGGGGCTCCATGTTACTGCTGATTGTGGACCAGAGTTGGGGCTTCCCCCCAAGGCCACTGCAGGTACCTTCTGGCTGGGATGGCAAGGGGTGCCCTACTGTCATTGGTGGAATTCCTGATGTTCCACTGGGCCTCCTGTCATAACCCCAACATGGAGGCAGTGAGGGGGATGGAGGTCCTCGTTCCGCATGTGGTGTCTACATTGCAGGTGGGGGCTTGTTTTCCTGTAATGTTTGGCTGGAGTCAGGCAGTAACTGTGTAAGTTTTCTGTGTTTCCACTGTCCCTTCATCTCCTTTGGCTGGAGAGAGCAGGCTTTCTGGGGACATTTTTTATTTGCTCCCATTGGCGTTTCTGGGTTGTTGGCTTCCCTGGCACCTAGTGTGGGATGCATGAGACAAAAAGAAAACTCAGGAAGTCACCACTGTGTAGTTCCTCAGGTCCTGATCCCTGGCCAGTCTGCCACATTCTCTTCACCTCTCAGCATGTTTTTGTTTCTTTCAAATATAAAGCCTAGGGAGTCTAGCCATGCTTAGTGGGAAGAACAGGGAAAAGTATGTTTATCCATCTTTCCAGAAGCAGAAGTCCAAATTTAATTAACTTTGAATAGGTAATACATTCATGTGACATACAAATTGAGTGATATAAAAAGAAGTTACAGTGAAATTAACTTTCTCCCACCCACTTCCCCTCTTAGATGGCAACAGTGCTTCTGGTTACTGTGCTTCCTTCTGAGGTAACTTTACAGATACCAGCAAGACATACACAGATGCGTTGTTACCCAGGTGGTGGCATACTGCATACACCATATCCTGTTTTTTTTCTCATAACACTGCATTTTAGTGAACCTTCTGGATTCATAAGAAGAACTTCTTTACCATTTTTCATGGCCTCATGCTGTTGCAGTGCATGGAGATGCCATGTGTATGTAACCACTTGCACTTTTTAGGTGTTGGTCCTGTTACCTGATATATTTATTTTCCCTTCCATCTTAGTGTCTTCTGCACATTTCTTGTGTTTTCTGTGTACACCTGAGTCAGGGTCCTGTGTAAGCTGAAGTGTGTTGGAGACAGCTGCTGGTGACTGAAGTCTTCATTTTATGATAAGTCATATGTATACTCCATAAGTATTTGGAGATACTCATTACAGCTGCTTTCCTAGACTTGGTTCTCCATCATGTTCACAAGGGCTCTTTGGTCCACAGCTTGCATTTCATAAGTGTCAACAAAAGATTTTGGGTATAAGCTCTATATACCCTTATTCACTTTCATGAGTTTAGGTGCTTCCACATAACAGTTAACAGAATGTATGTGCTTTGTTGTTGTTATTTCTAAGGGGCATGAAAACACAGGTCTACTATGATTTGGGGTCAGAGTACTTGTATCTACCTTTTGGGAAAGATGAGATTTACTTTGTTATCATTTAAATTTTTGAGCATGGTAGTTTCATTCTCACTAAATTAGCACTTTTTCTTTAGGGTGGTGATTTTTTTCTTTTGAGTAGAAATATTGCCCTCAAATTCTTGGTGAACTTGAGTAAAGTCATGAATTGAAGAACCTTTTTGCCTTTGTCTCTTGATAGTCTTTCATGTTCTGTTGGCAGTTTAATGCTAAATCCATGCATAATTAAGTTTGATCTTGCACAGAGGATGGAGTCTGGAACTTGCACTGATAGACTGGAACTTGCACTGACAGACTGTGGGAGGATTTTTTTTTAATTTCAATTTTTTAATTTGATATTTCCAAATATATAAAACATCAAGATTCTTACACCAGTTATCTCAAATGAGACCATACAAAGCAATTTTAAAGTGTATACAACAATCATTCCCCCCTTCAGTTTTGCTACTTTATACAACTATGGGATCGACAGAAAATTGAATGGCAAGTGCCTAGTTGGAAAATTTCACCTGTTTACCAAAAAAAAAGGAAGAAATTAAGAAAACTCAAAATCAAACATGTAGGATACTTGCTACTTTGTGTCTGCAAGTCAATTTACAAACTTTTTTTTAATTTAGTAGGCACATGGGACTGAAAATTTTAGCTGCCCAGTTTTATCCAACTACCCAACAGAAAGCAGCACAAATGGAAGTCCCAACACTCTATAAACTTTGAGGGACTGAGAGAGTAGACACTATTTTTTATCTGTAGTAGATTCAATTGTTGAGCCTGCAAATGTAGGCTTTTTTCTCTTAACAGAAATAAATATCCTCAGGGCCTTTCCTCTAGCTTCAGTGGGCTGAGTTCAAGAATAGTGAAGAACCCCTCATGTGAAATTTAAAGTGTGACAACTCTGAAGTATTCTGATGCATTATACAAAATTTTCCTAGTTGCATAGACCAAAGACAGATGTTTTGCTAAATGGCACTGAAGAAAATCCTGACCCAATTGGCACTACTTGGTCCAAATGTTACTGACCAAAGAAAATGATACAACAATATTTATAGGCTCACCTTTAAGAAATGGTTGACATTAATACTGTACATATTTTACACATCAAATACATAGTCCAAGAGTTTATAAAAGAAATTCATGCATTATTACCTTTAAGAATATCAATGTACAACATACCCAGGCCCCCCAGTACTTGTGACATTTCAGGTGGACACAGTGTTATGTACAAAAACAATCAATTTATCTTCTGTGTTAAGTATATAATTTAAAGAAACTTCAGAGATTACTGAGGAAAAACTTAGTCCACTGAAGATTGATAACAAGTGTCAATCTGTGGGATTTTTAAGTATTTCCTTTAAAAAAAAAAAACACCCAGAAAACATAACCTCTGTACAAAGAAAAATATAAAAATTCTGGAAGATCATGTCTGATCACACTACATAACTTAGAATGAAATGTCAGTGGATTAAAGTTTTTCTGTCTTATTCCTTTGGCAGCCTTAATTTGTGAACTAATACTCATATTTAGCTCAGCTGCTTTTATGGCACAAGAGCCCAGTTTTAAAATGGTGGCACTGATTTTCCTTATAACAGCACTATTTTCAGCAGCAATTATATTTTTAAAGGTTAACAATTTGTACAAAAAATGTCTAACTATGCTTATTCCTACTTTATACTCAACAGTTATGATCTTTACAAAAAGCTAATATCTACATAGAGAACCATCTTTTACATGCCCCATCTCATCTCTGACTTGGTTGAGGAAGTACAGGCATTTCAGATTAGGTATTTATGTGTTTTAGATGGGATTCTTGGATTTATGTGAATATAAAAATAAGACAAAATAATTCTTAGGTACATTCCAGTGTCCCAGTAATTAGTTACATGATAAATAGTACCTACCTGCTGACAACCGATAAAAGATGAGACATTCTGAGGCACCCTAAAAACCTAGGTCTGTAACAGGTGAACAAGAAGGCCATTTTACTCAATTCTGATGCAGTCACCACTGACTGCTATTTAAGGTGTTTACTGGTAACCAGCAAGTTTAACTGAAGAGATGTCACTAAATTTAAACTGAAAATATATATTTAAAAGCAGCAATTTACATTGAGGGAAATATGGTTCTTGTGTGTTCTGTGTAAAGAGAGATTATGAATAAAGGGAATTGGCAACTGAGCACCCTATTTCAATTCCATGAATACAGGTTCCATGATAAGATATCTGCTACATGCATTTTGCTTACAGTAACTGCCTAAAACTCACCAGCTACATAGAGTTAAACTCTGTATTAAAGGACTATTGAGTTACAGGGGAATTGGCCATATCAGGTAGCTAGTGACATAGTACCAGTTGTGAAAATTGAGATAAACGAGTTGACAAATGGATTCATTGAATATGTTAATATTGTGAATGAGAAGACAATTCACCGGGATAATATACCCACAAGTATGTTGATCTGACAAAAACCACAGACTGACATCAAATGGATAAAAAAATACTGGGGAAAAAGTGAAAATGCCAACCAAAATAACAAGGTGGGTGGGCTGGGTGGAAGAGCACATTTAAGGCATCTAAAAAAAAAAAAATCCACATGGCTTTGGCTTATTAAAATATTTTACACTATCTTTTTTCTTTTTAAAGAAGATTTGAAAGCACATAAAAATCAAGCAGATTGTTAAAAAAAAATCCCGCATGGCAAATTCAGTTTGTAAGCGTCCTTCAGATATTTGTCAAGGAAAATAAAGAAGCCTCTGCCCATGAGATTGCACATGGTGGAAGAGGTCCTTCCAACCCTGTCTATCTTATGCTGGATGGCAGCCCAGAAGTTCGCTGTGCAGCAGCTACAAACAAGGTGTTACTCTCTGGAAGGGAAGGGACTGTGGAATTTCCACTGGTTGGCGAGCAACCCAGCTTTAATTTTTCCAGATACTCTGCATGTACAGGCTTATGACACTGGAGAACTTGATGGCATCCTTTACTTTGAACCACTCTATCTCCCTTCCTGTATTAACAGAATCTTCCCAGTCTTCTAATATTTCAGTGACAGTAAGGACATAGACATATGTCCTGTGCTTTCTGTCTTGGTTCTCATATATGCCCAGGAGTCTGCCTGACTTTCCTTTGACTCCAGCCTCTTGGTAAGCCTCCCTCACGGCAGCACCGGCAGGCTCCTCCTGGGGCTCCAGTCCTCCTCCTGGGCCAGTCCACTGGTCCGGGACCGACGCCTGCCCACCTGCAGCACCTCGTCCTCCTGCTCGCTCCGGAAGCACAGGGACGCCGCCCGCTTCTTGAAGCCCTCGCGGTCCTAGGTCCGCGTCCTAGGGGGGCTTGGACCTCATCCCAGAGGCGGGCTCTCGCTGCCGCGGCCCCTGCGGAGGCCGCCACCCCGCCGGGGCGCGGGGGCGAGGGCAAGTCGGGGCCCAGGGAGACGTGGCCGGTCAGTCCCAGAGCCGGCGGCCGCTCCGACGCGGGGCGAGGAGCGAGAGCCGGTCCCTGCAGCCAGGGCGCCCTGGAGGGAGCGCGGCCTCCGCCCGGGCGTCTGCGGCTCTCCCCGGAGCCCGCCGCCCGCTCGCCCCGGTTCCCGCCGCTGCCGCCGCCGCCCAGGGCGGAGCGGGGCGCGAGGTGCGGGGAGACGGCTGCAGGGGCTCCCGCCGGCCCGGCAGCAGCGCCGCGGCCGCGCGAGGCGTTTGGTGTCGGCTGCGGGCCGTCCCGCCAGGGCCCTCTGACGTGCTGCGTGTGCACAGGTGGCTGCGCGGTGCCCGTCAGTGCGCCGTCCGTGGCGGGGTCTGTGTTCGGGGACCGGTGTGTTTGTGGCTGCAGTTGCCGCAGTTCGTCCCGGCCCTCCAGACCTCCCCAGCCCCACTCTCGGCCTCGTGGTCCTGGCACGACCGCTGCTTCTGCCCCGGATGCTTCCTCTGGGCTCCGCCCCCAGCACGTCCACGTCACGCCTGCTGCCTTAGTCCTGCAGAAATCCTGCGCTTTGGATTTGTGTCACCTTCTGTAAGTTGAAAGCTTCTGGACCAAGTGCGGCAGTGAGATGGAGTCAGAAGAGGAGGTGAGCAAAGTGATTTCTGTCCTGTACCTCTTTTTTTTTTCCTACCTTTTCAAGCTATTATTTCAAGATGCCTTTCTGAGGGCAAGGGTTAAAATTCACTCCCTTAGCTTTGCTGTTATTCTTCATTTCTAATAAATTGGGAACTACAAATACTCTACTTTTAAAAATGGTTGTATATGTTTACTCATTTGTTTTGGAATAAATTTGATGAAGATGAGTTTATGGGAAAGCAAAGTGTGACCAGGGGTTAGGAATTTAACTGGAAAATTGAATCTTCATGAAGCTTTCCACATTTCATTAGATGTTAAATTCTACAGTGAAGTTTCATATGATTATTAACTATAAGTATATTCCTAAATATCGTGGTTAAACTGTTATTAAAATAATATATCATAAAGCCATTAATATTTTTACGTAATACAGTTGTTTGATTATTGAATTTTTCTTGTCAGATATTAGTCAGCAACCTGTTTTTTCTTTTAGTGATTTTGTAACAAGAATAAAAATATATTTTTATTTTTTTTTGACACAGTTTTATTAAAATGACTTGACAGTGTATGAGCATTTTTCAGTTTATTTTCTTCTTTCACATTATATTTTTAATTTTGTGTCCTTCTACATTGTATTCTAAAATTTGGAACCGATTGATATGTGCTTTTCACTTCACTATCATGAGGGATGTTTTTTCAGATGAAACTGAAAAATTTAGTAATTCATCTTTTGTCAGTATTAAAAGCAGACCAGCTAGGCTCCTTTGTGCCGCACTAAAAATAATACCAGAACATAAGAAAGGTTTCTGTATTACTTTATGTGCTCTGTGATAGCGTCTTTTCTGTGAACACACTCAACTCCTAATAAGACCCTGGCATTGAAAATTTACTTGTACATACACAGGGTTATATTATGCTTCCTTGATCCTTGAAATGAGTATGGATTCTGACAGAAATCTTTGTGCTGTTCTCCCAAAGGTATTGCCATCAGAGAGTCAGCAAAGGTGGTTGACCAAGCCCAAAGGAGGGTGCTGAGGGGAGTTGATGACCTGGACTTTTTCATAGGGGATGAAGCCATAGATAAACCCACGTATGCCACAAAGGTAAACTCCCCACCGGGATTTGCTTCTGTAAGTGTATCACCAAGAACAGAGCAGTAGGATGAATCATGGAAAATGGTAGATTTCATAGCAATTGTACTTGTGAGCTGTGTATTTTATTCTTGTGTTGGAAAACAGGTTTTGTTGTTGTTGGTTTTGTATGGGGTATTTTTCAAAATTGAAGTATAGTTGATTTACAGTGTTGTGTTAGTTGAACAAGGTATTTTTCATGTGGGGAATCAAGTGAATTTACAAAACCCCGGAATGCAGGATTGACTCTGGGAATGCTGGGCTTCATGTGAGAGCAAGACCTGCTTCTGTGGAAAATTGCAGGTTGACTCACTAACCTGTCAGATGTAGAAGAGCTGTAGATTGATTAATTAAAAAGAAGCACTAAAATTGTTTAACTAGGTATTTGTTCTAAAAACCTCCAAACTCCAAATGGAATGGTATGGCAGATTAGCTGTACTTTTCCATCTGTTACTCCACTGTTAAGATGATACTTTGTACTTAGAGATGTGAAGTAGAATATAAATGATAATATAACTTAATATTTCTGGTAAAGTGTCTGTTATTTCTTTACATAAATTAACATTCACCCAGTGCAAAGGACCTGTTTTCTCTAATAACTCAGTCTCTTCTGGGCCAGTGCTTTTAAAACTGTTGCTTTTACTGACATGGACTGAAGCTTGACATAGTTTGTTTTCTCTTCCTTTAGTGGCCAATAAGACATGGAATAATTGAAGACTGAGATCTAATGGAGAGGTTCATGGAACAAGTTATTTTTAATTTTCCCTGAGCTGAACCTGAGGGCCATCAATTTTTGATGGTGAGTAACTGGGACTGAGAGAAGAGCCCTGTGGATTCTGGGTTGCTTAGATTTTAAACCCAGGATATTCTTCTCTGGGGAGTTTTTAATTCCCGCTAAAGCTCTTTGTATGAGTTGGAGTGCTTTTTGGGCAAATAACAGAAGGTTCAACCAAAATGTCCAAAACCAAAGAGGGCTTATTATCCCACAAAACAGGATGCCAGGGTCAGGCCACTCAGGGCTGGTTACTTGAGCAGCTGAGAGATGGAGGTGAGAACCCAGCCTAATTCACTTGTTTGGCCTCTTGTGCTGGTTCCCCTCAGGCCCCAGGGTGGCTGCCCGAGTTCCTGTACTGACTCTTGGTGTATTTACTTTCAGAGTTTTAGAATTAAGACTCTCTTCCTCAGAAACCTTCCTAGCAGATTTGCCCTGTCTGTCCGTGCCCAGTGTGGGCCCTAGAGGGGAACAAAATTACTTTGGTACATTTTGATGAGTCAAGATTCTCTCCTGTTGCTGGTGAGGGGACCACATCTCATCACCTGGCCCCAAGAGGTAAGTACCTAAACCGGCCTCCAGCAGCAAGGAATGAGGAGGGAGGAATGGGTTTGAGTAGGAAACCACCTGTGTAGTTAGGTGTCCTCCTGAAATAACTGGATGGCTCTGACCTTTGCTTCTTACAGCAGAGGGAGCTGAGTCAAGGTGCTGTTTTGCCAAGGTTAAATCTCACTCTAACACTGAGCTGAGTTACGGGCCCTGATATTGTGGATGTAATTGATCTTGTTCAGATGAAATAAAACAATACAGAGAAATGAAGAGAAGTGTCTCTTGGTTGTGGAGCCTGTTTTCATTGTTTTATGTTCTTTTTAAGTTAAAATTAATTACATGTATAAAACACTTACTTTAAGGAGAGCAATTGCATGTAACATAAGCTGCACATTAAAACCTACATAATTTAGCTTTGCATTTTTTCCATGCTAGTGCATTGTCAAATGGTCCCTGATCCAATTATATAATTCTTCCTAATGTTAAATATGGAATATTCTTTAGAATTATCTGGCTTAAAATATGTTAAGTACAAGGCTGTTATGGTAGTTAGTGGAATCTATATATTTTGTGTCTATTAAATCAAGTCCTTGAAAGTGCTCTAAGCTTTTTCCTGGCTGTATCTTCACAACTAGGAATTGCCACATCCAAGTACTGTGTTTTACAGGCCACTGTGTATTTTCTCTCCTGTGTATCTACGATGGTTTATGTAAAATACATGGAGCCAGGAAACTGACAGTATGTCTGAGTGGCTTTGTCTTTACAGCCAAAACAAATTACAGACTCCCACCTGCCATGCTTGGCATGTTCCCTTCTCTCGTACGTCACATAACTACCTGTTGGTAGGACTCCAGGCATGGGCCTGGGGCCCAGCTTCCTCTCCCTGCCTGCCCCATCCTGCTCTGCTCAGAGGGAGTCTGAGTCTTAGGCCTGTGGAGCAAATGCAATCACCAGAACACAGCCCACAGGAAATTTTTCCTACCAGGAATTTTTCTGCTCTAGCTGGCATATACACCGCAGTACAATAAAACCAATTGCTGGGAACGAACTGGAGGTGTTTGGTATGAATATGGAAAAGCTTAAATCCTTTGCCAAAAATGAGTATCTGAAGTGAATGTTCAAAAATAATTGTTTATTACATTAAACATAGGAAAATATTGTGTTACATTTATTGTACTTTGAAGTTAGCAGGTGTGTTTGCTGCATGATGTGACAGAGGAAGTTATGAGAAGGGTGGTTTTATCTCAGGCTTATGTCCTTCCTCATCAGTTAATGGGATAATTGAAGGGGAGTGAAGCAGGTACAGGGATTTGTGGCCATGTCCAGAAATTCATTGAAGACATTTACTGAACCACTACATCAGCTAATGGCTTCTTGGTGTAAAAGAGTCTAAAAGTTTTAAATTAAAGTTCCCTCAGTAGCCTATGAAATTGTCCCTTCTGACTGCCATGACAGACATCTGCACATCCATGGTGGGAATGAGCTCAGTAGGGCTCATGTTTTTCAAGAAGTTTCAGAGACTCAACTCATGTTGGTCACGTGGACTAAACAGATAGCAAATGGGAACCACTCTCTTTTCTCTAATACTGAATTTCCCAGAGTTCAAGACAGAATCATATATTCTAAAGAACTGCAGTGCTCTTGAAGGGAAATTGAATTGTAACTGTAGAGGAGATTTGCAAACCTTTTTGAATATGAATCAGGGGAGGAAGAGCAAGCAGCAGTGCTGCCCAAGGATGCTGGGAACCAGGAGCTCTGCCATCCACTTGAGAGCAGGAAAGATGTGTGTCCCAGCTCAGGGATGGAGGGTCACCCTTCCTTTATCCTTTTGTTCCAATCAAGTCCTCAGTAGCCTGTGTGCTGCCCACCCACATTGGCAAGGGCAGGTCTCCAAACTCAGTCTGCTGCATGCTAAGCTCTTCCAGAGACACCCTCTCAGACACACCCCAGAAAGAATGGTTTACCAGCTCTCGGGGTACCCCTTAGCCCAGTCAAGCTGACACATAATATTCACCATGACATGTGGCTTGTCCTGGCTTACCGCAGTAACTCCCTTCCTGGTTCATGAGGGTGGCTGAGACCTGCTCTGTCCTGTACACTAGCACTGGCCGGTGTGGAGCTGGACATCCTTGGCACTGCTGAGTCTGTTACTGCTGGCCCGTGTTCTTCCCATTTTCAGTATATTGTCATCTCCACTCCTACTTACCCTTCCTTGAGGATTTATGTTTTTAAAAATATTTCTTTACTGCAGTTATGGAGAGGTTTGGGACTGGAGCAATATTAGTTGCATGTGTTCAGCTTGCTTTCTTTATCCAGAAATATGGATTGATTTTTATATTACTGACTAATTATTCATTTATGAATTAATATTTGATGATATTTTACCATTATTATGAATAAAATGCTTATGTAACTTACATTCATGTGAAGTTTTAATCATATACTTCAGTATTTAAAAAATAAGAAAAACTTGATATCTCCAATTTAGATCTCGTTATGTATAAATAATGGTTTTTGGAAGGTTTTATTTAAATTAGTCCTCTAAAGGAACAATTACTGGTGGTAAACATAGGAGAAAAGGAGGATTGAGGAAAACATAGATTTATGATTATGGTTCTGAGAACCCAGAAGAATGTGTCTTTAATAATGCTGAATTTGATTCAGGAACCAGGAGAACCTAATTTTATTGTAAACTTTCTCTTAATGGAAGTGTATAGATTTTAATGTTAGTTCTTCACAGATGGTGAATTGTTTGGCAGCAAGTACTAAAGTGTAAAAATCAGTGATTTAAGCAAGTTAAAGGTTTTATTTTTCTTAAAGTCATTTGTAGCAGGGAGGGCAGTGCTGGTAGGTCAGGTTTCTGGTGTCATTAGGGATCTGTGTGCTCTAGTATATTTAGCATATGGCTTCCATTCTAAGATTGCCTTAGATCACAAGTTAGCTGCTGCAGCTCCAGTCATCACCTCCATATTCCAGGAAAGAAGGGGTTAAGAGCAGAAGTGGGCCTACTTCATGAGTCTACCTTCAACCTTGTAAGGAGCTTTCCCAGAAGACACATCCAATAACTTTTGCTTCTTATTGGCCAGAACTTACTTAGCCATCCCTGTACACCAGGAAGTCTGGGAAATGCTGTTTTCTGGGCCTGTGATTGATCAGTGGTCTGTCATTAAGGCAGAAGGCAGAATAGATACTGGGTAGGGAAATTGCAGTGCCTGCCATAATGATGTGACTACAGGTATGAAGACAGTGGCAGATCAAGAATTCAGCTGTCTTCACAACTGTGGTTGGATATGGAAAGTGTTTTCCACGTTACAGAGCCAACAGGCTAGGGAAAAGCCACACCAGGATGTGCTGTGGCTTCTGCCCTGGGGTGAAGTCTTTCTTCTGTTAGCTTCTCCGCCTGTGGAGAAATAAACCAGGAAGTTGTATTGGGAGTTTCTGTGGCCTTCGCACACAGGCTGTAACTCAGGGTTTCACAACTCTTGTAATGAATTTTTTTTTCTTATTATAGAACTATAAGTGCGATTTAGAAAATTTGGAAGATGCTTGTGGGGCTTTTCACACTCCTATCCCATTATCATAAATATTAACATTTAGTATAGATATACTTAATCTTTTCACTCATGTTTTTATATGATTTGCATTCAATATTGTGTCCTCCATCCCTCTCCCCCATTTTCTTGCACGGTTTTCATAATCCTCGCTTTAATGGTCATGCAATCATGTATCCAGTGGTTGTTTCCTGTCTGTTTAGCAGCCCCACTATTTTTAGATGTTTACTTTTGTTTCCAGTTTCTTGGTTTTGTAAGACATAACATAAAGTAATCTTTGCACATTTTTTCTATATTTAGAGAATTTTTTATTAAGAATATAAAAGTTATATATATATATAATTTGGAGGTACAGATGTGTTAATAATTTTGAATCTCTGGTATACAATTTCACACTGAAATCTTCAATGTACAAGAAGCCACATTATTTGAACTCTTAGGATTGATTAATATCATTTTTGATTATTTGACTTTTTAATTTGCAGTTTGAATACCTTTGATCTTAAGCAGTTTTTCATGTATTTATTAGTTGTATTTTCTCCTTTGTGAATTGCCTATTCATGTCCTGGGTTTTGTACATATCAGTGTTTTATTGCTTTTATTGTTGCTATGATTTCTTTGAACTTTATTCTACTTAAATTTTTCTTTTGTGATAAAATGCACATACCATAAAATTTATCATTTTAACCATTTCTGAATGTACAGTTTGGTGAGTTGTGTACATTGACATTGTTGTGCAACCATCACCAACATCCATCTCAGGAACTTCTTCATCTTCCAAACTGAAACTCTGTCCACATTAAAGAATAACTCACTTTCCCCCTCTCCCAGCCCTAGCCCCCACCATCCCCCCTCTGTCTCTATGACTGTAACTATTCTGGGTCCTCATATAAGTGGAAACATCCAGTATTAGTCCTTTCATGACTGGCTTATTTCACTTGGTATAAGGTCTTCAGGGTTCAGCCACCTTGTAGCATGTGTCAGAATTTCCTTCCTTTTTTAGGGCTGAATAATATTCTGTTGTATGTATGGCCACAATCTGTTTATGGTGTGAACTCTTTCATATAACAGATAAGAATTTTTTGTCATAAGCAGATACTTTTTCTCACTTGATTTTTTGTAGGTTATGTTTTTGAACATCTATAATTGTAAATTTTTATGTAAGTAAACCTACTTTCCTTTGATGTTTATATATATTTTTCATTCATCTGGGATTTATTTGGAACATCACTTGACACTGAAATTAAACCCAGGAAGAATCCAGAGCCAGGGTTAATCTACTTCTTGTTGGAATGCCTTCTATAGGCTCACATTTTTTTTTAAACCAGGCAGGAAGGAAACATTGCATGACTATGCTCCCACTTTGCATACCTTTCTAGCCTTCCTCTCTTCATCCTATTCCCCCCTCTAATCAGTTTAAATGTTATGTTTATAAAATTAACTTATTAAGGTGCTTGGATTCCTCTTCAAGGTAAGAGAAGATTCTAGGTCTCTGGAGTTAATTCATTCAATTTCTTCTGGCCTGAGATATATTCTTGATATTACAGTTGATTGTTGATATATTCAGCACTTGCTAAAGGCCCAGCCCTCTCCCCACCAAGCATTTGCATGAATTAACTCACTTATTTAATCCCACAGACAATTGTGGGGTAGGTAGTTATTACGCCTGTTTTTCAGGTTGATAGGAGGTGCCATAAGGAGATATATTGTAACCTAAATATTGGAATCCACAGCTATTCTTCATGTGCTTTAAATGAAAGAAAACTAAAAAAAAAATCTGATATAGTAATCACTAACACAGTGCTAAATGTGTACTGGGAACATTAAGGTATTAACTAATTTGATCTCAGCCCCTTGAGGTAGGCACATTAAAATAAGTAATGTGTTGTTGAATAATGTTTAGATCACTTACTTACAATCTGCTTTTGATGACTTTATTATTTCTTGTCTATGTCTTAAGATTGCTTTCTCTCTCCCATTCAGGGAGTGTATTGATTCTAATCAGAGTAATTAAAACTTAATTGGGGCATGATGTTTGAGCTTTGTATCAGACAGGAGTATAAACTAAAGCCCCCAGCTAGTTGATAGCCAGATTTGATTATTTGCTTGAAGAGTTAGCATACACGCAGCACAGGATTCAAAAGGTGCAGTAGGATTTCCAGTGCAAGAGTGTCTCCTTCCCACTTCTGTGTTGCCTTCCAGATCCCCTTCCTGGAGGAAACCAACTTTACTGGTGCTTAACCAGCAATAATTATGTGCAGGCACATGGATTATACATAAACTTGCTTCATAAAATGGTAACAAAATTGACATACTATGGTACATTTTGATTTTTACTTTAAAAATTTTAGAAATTATAATTTGAAATATATGAAATTTACCCACTAAACACAGTTTTAAATATATCATTTGGTAACGTTACCTACATTGATATTGTGGTGTAACAGAACTCTAGAAATTTTCCATCTTGCAAGATAAAACTTTGTGCCCATAAACAGCTCCTCATTTCTCTCCCTCATACACCTTGCTTTTTAAAAAAAATGTTGTAGATACAGAAGTATATTTAAGAATGTGTATGTATGGAGAGGCCTATTTTCATGTAGCAAATTTATAGTAGATATTGTTTCATATCTGCAGACACACTGCCCATCCTTTTTAATTGCTGCAAAGTGTTACATTTTATGGATGTGACCTAATCTGTGTAATCAGTTCCTTGTTATGTGCAGTTATGTAGTTTCTGATCTTGGAAGCTGACAACTGTGCACCTCTCTGAGGCACCTTGTTTTAGATGTCCCTTGGCTTGACAATGGAATTTGATTTTGTCTCATAGTCTTTGTTCAGAGACTTTCTCTTCAGTAGGTGAGTTTCTCACTGGTACATGCTGATGATTTTAGTGATAATAATGCACTTTCACTGAGTACATTCCCCATGCCAGGTGCTGCCATGAGCACTTTGTTTAGACTCCTGTGAAGTCAGTGCTAATTATGCATGGAGAGAGGAAATCACTTTCCAAACTTGGTAAAATCGAAGGTGGGGTGTAGCTGGGCTGATTGGAGTTGGAGCTCTCCCGTTGCCCGTGCTGAAATGGCCTGGGCTGTGTGGCAGGTGTGTGTGGTCACAGCTGCTTTTCTGGTGCTGTGATTTCTGGTTTTAGTGTGTTTTATTTATGTATGGATATTTTAAAACTCAGGCTTGGCTTTCTCTTTGGTTTCTATTGGGTGCATATTCGTTCTGATAATTGGTAAAACATATTTTAACATAACTGTACTTTTGTATAAGATATTTACCTGTATTTGTTTAGGGATGATTACTTCCAACTGTGCTTAGTGACCACGTTGGTACATGGCCACATTTCTTACCTCCTCCTCCTTTCTTCTATCACCTGCTTTTGATTGTTTATGTTAGTGTACTTACTCTGATATTTATGTTTATGAATTTATGTTTAGTGGTGTCTCTGTTGCTCTACCAAGAAAACAATATCTTTTGATTCCATGACACAAGGGCATCAGGGTCTTTATATTTTCCTCCTTTCCATCTGTGCCTGTCAACTTCATACTACTCCTGTTGTTTTAATTTATAATATTTACATTCTGTTCTATAGCTATAGATTCTCCCAGAAAAGAAAAGCATTTATCCCTATACCTTAAATGGACTACTTGCTCACTGTAAGTCTTTGGCTGTACTTTATGCATTCTTATTATTTGGCTAAAGCTTATTGTCTGATGGTTAATTCATGAAGGGTTCATAGAAACCAAATTCTCTCAAGTTGTTGTATGTTTAAATATATTTTGTTTTTGCAACAGACTTGATTGGCAGTGTGGCCAGATATAGAATTCTGGGGTCATATTTTCCTGCCAGAAAACTCTGTAAATGTGGCCCTGTGTGTCCCAGTGTCCTGCATGCAGCTGTGCCAATGGCCAAGACAGGCTGCCCTTTTCCTGCTTTAAGAGTATGTTGCTCTACTCAGTAAGCCTAACAAAACACCATAGGCTGAGTGGCTTCAACAACAGACAGTTGTTTTCTCACAGCTCTGGGGGCTTTAGGTCTGAGATCAAGGTGCCATCATTGTTGGTTTATGGTGAGATCTCTCTTCCTGGCTTGTAGATGGCCTCCTTCTCACCAGGTCCTTGTGTGGCTCTTCCTCTGTGTGTGAGTGAGAGAGAGCTCCCTGATCCCTCTGCCTTATCCTGCAGAGATGTTAGTGCTGTCCTGTGACCTCACTGATCCTGGATTACCCCTCTAGGGGCTTCATCTCCAAACACAGTCACCTGAGTGCTGCAGCTTCAGCATAAGAGTTTTGGGACACACAGCTCAGTATATAACAAAGGGTAATGTGGATTTTTATTTATTTTTTTGCCAAAAGGCCTAGATTTTTTTTCCTTTCTTTGTTTTTTATTTTCTCCTTTTCTCACTCTTTTTTTCCCTAGCTTAAATATGTGATGTAAATCCATATTTATTAACATGGAAAAATGTTCAACATATTGCTGAATGACAAAAAGGAGGTTTATTTATTTTTATCTTTATGTAATCCTGTTAATTTCCTCCTATTAGATAATAGTTATTATTTTAAATAGACATTTCAAAAAACTCGGATATCTATGTCATGATTTTCATCTGCTTTATTTTTATATTTTTCTGGGTACATGTTTTTTATCTGCCATTTGTTTTTTCCTATTTTTCTCTCTCCCCTCTCTTTTTCTATGAGTGTTTTTATTTGATGTTTGGCTAGTCTTCTTGTGTTCTTTCCTCATCTTTGAGTGAGGGGAGATCTTTCTGAACTGGCTGTGTGTTGGGTTTAGGCTGGGTGGTGGGCAGTGTCTGGCTGAAGCAGCTTCTGTCCCAGGCTTGTCTTTCTCACAGCAGATGGTGGAGGTGTAACTTCTCACCTTGCCGCCTGTGCTCTGAGGGGAGGGGCCTGGGGAGCGAGGCTCCTGCAGCTGTGCTGCTCAGACTACTCTGAATCCAAGCAAGGGCTCTCTGCTTTTGCTCTTCTCTGGAGAACTGGATATTGCCTGGTATCTGAAGTCACTGGTGTTCTCTTTCCATGTCCTCACTCATCTGGTCTCAGTGGGGCTGTTATTGCCCTTGGCAGCTCAGTGCACGTCTCTTCAGATTCACGGTGTTTGGGTGTTCTGTTATCCGAGGTGGAGTTTCTTTTTCTGTAGCTTGTTCTTGTTTTGGGGTGGATTAGTAAGAGCAGAAGTGTTTAGAGAGGCTTTGCTCTCTCAAAGATTTTAAACCTCACAGCCAAAATGTGTTTAATCAATCACTCTGGGTGTACTCTGTCTGTCAAATTAAGGAGTTGTACAGCATCTTAATGAACATGCTTTTAGATTAACTTATTGCCGTTCTGATGTAATTACATGAAATTTGGGTGAACACTAAATATAGTGAATATTTCCTTACAGACAGAACCTCCTCTGAATACACCAGAAAATAGAGAATATCTTGCAGAAATTATGTTCAAATTATTTAATGTACCAGGACTCTACTTTGCAGTTCAGGTAAGGACAAGTGACTTTCATGATTCCCAAGTGACCTTAGTTGTCTAATGTGGAAGAAATGGTGATTCTAGAGGCCTCTGTAAGATTGTGTGGTGTGGTTTCCTTTCCCATGCACTCAAGTGCACATGAACTCATCCCATTCAGGTCCGAGCTCAAACACTGTACAGAGCAATTTCTGTGATTTATGTTTTTACTGCTGGTGTAGAGTTTGTCCAGCTTTTGTCTGTTTACATTCATTAAAATCTAAAGTATCTTCAGGAAGACAAGATCAAGATGTAGGTGTGGTTCTTTGGCTTATTTTTACTTCTGATCATAAAAAAGAAAATACACTATAGAATCTGTTAAAACAAAACAAAATGAAACAAAATAAATGTCTTTCAAGGGTTTCCCTTTGTGGATCTGAGCTCCTGTGGTTCCATGAGTTTGCAGAACTTCCCCTGAAGCTGCTTGTTCTTCATGGGGGGTTTTGTTGTTTTTAGGTGTAATGTATCTGCCTCTATATAAGGGAATTGACTGAAATTTGGGGGAATAAATGTTAAAATTGTTTTCCAAAATGCTTCCTGCATATTCTATTCCCTTGTAGGAAAAAAGAGGAGGAGTTGCATAGATGATTAACTTGGAAGATTCCACATGCTGTGTCCTCTGTGTGGTGATTCTCAGTAGACAGTGATGTCTTAAAGACTCTGAAAATGCCTACATTAGAAAACTCTGTTTATTCCACCACTTCCAAATTTAACCAGAAATATTCCCCAACCCCTAAGCTGTTTCTGTTCCATGGACTAGGAGACACTTCAGGAAACACTGGCCCAGTGGTTCTCAAAGTGATCTATGCAGCAAGGTCTCCTCAAAAGTGTTTTTTCCAAAATACACATTCTCAGAATTTATATCAGACCACGGGTTTCCAGCCTCAAAATTTTGGATCGGGCAGTCCTCAGGGGAGTGGAGGGTACTGAGCTGTGTGTTGTGGGATGTCTAGCAGCATCTCTGGTCTTGACCCACCAGGGGAAGCACCACCACCAGCCTCCCCTCCCTCAAGTGTGACAGCGAGAAATGTCACCAGATATTGCCAGGTGCTCCTTGGGGGCAAAATTGCACCTGGTTGAGAACCACTATCCTGGTTCTGCCAGATGAGAATTTCTGGGTGCCAGGCCCAGTATTTTGTCTTTCTAAAGTCCCCACAAGTAGTCTTATTGCAATCCATCTGTGGACCCACACTGGGAACCAGTGGATTAGAAATTAAAACCTCCTGATTCCACAATAAAATTCCTTTCTCTCTGGCTTTTCTTTGCAAAGCTTTGATTTATCTTACTGAGAAGTTGACTCCTCCAGATTAAGTGCACAGAATTTACATGTTAGTTGTCCACTTTGGAATTTGGATTTGGGAGGAAGATGGAAGGTAGGGAAGGGAAAGGTCATTCAGACTCAGTAAGAAAGAAAGGGCCTATTGCTCCAACCTGAAGATATGCTTGTGGAACACTTGAGAAAGTCCCCATGCTGATGGTCTCTGTGGTATTTGTGAAGGCAGTGCTGGTCTTAGCTTTGTACTGGACATCATGACAAGTTGGTGAACACACATTAACAGGAATCATCATTGACAGCAAGGATGGGGTCACTCACGCTATCCCAATGGTCAGCAGGGCAGCGAGTTCTGCTCTGTCTGTGGGCCTAACCTGATTTGAGGTGAAGGAAGCAGTGAAAGAAAAAAAAACCTTCTGTTAATTAAAGCACCACTTTTGAAGACATACCTGTACTTAGCAAAGGTAACAAGAGCCTTTAAACACAGTTGTGTGAGAAAGTGGAAGATGCCTAGTGTCTGTGGCACTGGCAGTTGGAAATTTGCAGTAGCAGATTTGTGCAGTCTGGTGTCAGCAGTCGTCTGATGTCCCTGGCTCTGCTTGGCCCCAGTGTCACTTTGCCAGGAGGGTTTTCCTGACTTTCATTCTGAACTGTAATCTGGATATCAGTGGGTGCAGCACATGAACATTTGGAGGATGATTTTGTGTTCTGTGACAATCCTCTGGAGAGGATTTGTTTCTTGCTTTTTAAAAATTTTTTAAGAGCCAAGAAGGAGAGATTGTTCCCCTTGACTTGCAGGATGCTCTGCAATGTCACTTTTTGGTTTTAATTTTCAAAATATTACAGAAGTGATTTCTAATTCAGGCTTCAAGAGACTATATATATATATATATATATATATATACATATACATATACATATATATTTGGTACAATGGACTAGTTAAATGAATTATTTAAAGATTTTTTTTTAATTAATTGAAGCTATCTGGAGGGGGTTACATTGGGAATTCAGACCTGCCTTTCCTCCTCCACGTCCCTTCTTGGAGGCAACCCCTGATACTAATGTTTGTTATTTTGTGTATTACAAGAATCTTTTGTGCAAATATAGGTTTGTGTGTGTATGTGCTAAGCTCCTTTTAAAAATGCAATAAATGAATCACTATGCTATACACTGGAAACTAACAGAATTTTGTAAATCAACTAAGACAAATTTAAAAAATGCAAACTAGTTTTTTTTAAAAAAACAATTCATTTATTTCATTTAAAAAATAGTCACTGTTTTATTTCAGGACGTTGCAGAGATGATGTACTAATGCTGGTGCTTTAATACCTCAAAGTTCAGAAATCACTGCAGGGGGAGGCTGATGTGTCTACAGTCAGGAGGAAAAAGCCAAATCTTTCCCCTCTGTCATTGCACCCTGCCAGTGTCCCCTTTGCCCGGGGGTGAGGAGAGGCAGGAGGCCTGCAGAGCATGCTCTGTGCTCGCAGCCCCTTCATCCAGTCTCGGAACACTGCCCCCTCCTGGGTGTGAGGTGTTTAGGTGCCACTTGCTGTGTGGTCCTGCCTGGCTCCTCTCTGAGGTCACCTCCTCAGAGGTCAGTGCAGGCCAAGGTCAGGGTCTGTGCCTGTGGGTCTGCTTCCTGGCCTCCCCTGTGCATCTGAAACAAGTTTCACACTACGTGCAGGCCCACAGAGAAAGTTGTTGTTCAAATTTTTCTCTGTTTCTTAATGCAGTTTTTTCCCCCTATTTATAAAAATTTCATTTACTGTACAAAATTTAGGTAAAATGGAGAAATGTAAAGAAGAAAATAGAATGACCCACAAACCTGCCCAGAGGACTGTGCCACACTTTTTTGGTATAGTCTACTGAGCTCTTTTTCTTAGACACACGATACACATTTTAAGCACAGTTGGGATACCCTCCATCTGATTTCATGTTCTAATTGTACAATGTGCTCCTGAGGTTGTATTTTGCATATTGACTTATCCCTGATGTATCTTTATGGTTAAATACTCTGTGGAAAGATATTTAGTAACTACCTGACAGCCCATCATGTGGGTGTAGCACAACTCACTTACTTGTTTTCCTACCATTGGCTGTGGGTTGTTTTAATATATTTAATCTGTGATGAAGCTGATACTCAACATGGGTTGAATTAATTTTAGAAAATGTTATATGTAATGTATTGAGTATAGAAATTGTGAATAGTTTCTGTTTGCGAGAGCTACTGTTCTTATGACTTTTTATTTTAATAATGTGTACATATCTTTTATCTTGATCTTAAATATTTTACAATTGGCTTGGGCTCCTGAGAAAGGCTACACACTCTCTCACTTCTAGAAGTTGGGCACCTCAGAAGACATAAGAGGAATTCAGTCACCTGTTCTTTTAACTTCAGTGGTAACTGTGCTTGTACATAGTGGAACTGATCCATCTGTCAGATGGATGAGGATTTGCTCCAGCCTTCTGTCTCCATGAGTGTGTGACAAGCAACCAGTGCCATCAGGGAGCTCAGAGTGCCTCCTCTACCTGGTGCAGGTGGGGACATTGTCCACTCTGCACAGCTACTCCCACCAGCATGAGCTGGACCTTCCCAGCCTGTGGCCTGCATGTTGAGTGGCACCCCAGGGGGCTGGTGAGGACCTGGGACCACACAACAGCTCCTGGCCTTCTCCTGCTGGTGACGGCTGACAGCCTGGTCACTGGTCCGGGAGGGCAGCTGGGTGAGCGGATCCAAACTCCCCCCAGCATGGATCTCACATAGCATAGGGTTGAGGGGAACCTGCCAGACTGTTCCTTCCTACCAAGTGCAGCTCTTACTAGAGTGAGCAGATCGGTTATTGAGTCTTTAATGCATGCCTAAACCATGCTGTGTACTTGACCTGCTGCCTGTCACTGGGTCTCTTCTGTGCACCCACTCACCGCATATGATGGGTGAAGGTGCCAAGGTTGAAACATATGTGTTAACAGATGTGGCCATGGTTACTCTGCCCACAGATGTGGAACCAGGATCTGAGTCCAGGTTGTCACACCCTAAGTCCTGCATGCTAACCAGGTGGTTGATTTTTAAATGCAAGCCAATTTGTAGTTGGTTTAAAAATTAATAGTTAAACAGCAAAAAAAAAGTGACAATGAATATATATATGTTCATGTATAACTGAAAAATTGTGCTCTACACTGGAATTTGACAAAACATTGTAAAATGCCTATAACTCAATAAAAATGTTTATAAAATTAATAGTTAAAACTTTTTCCTTTTTGTTAGAGGAACAATAAAATGACCCATTATTCGGACAGACAGCAGCATTTTGGAAATTAACTGCCTTCTGTGGTTTTCTCTTCACATTCCTAATGGAAAGGCCACTTTGTTTGCTTACAGAGCATCTCAGGTTCTCCTAATGGAATTGCATGCATGGTCATTTTATTCCCCCTCCCCCAGTCCTGAGCTTTGCACAGAGCGGAGATTCAGTAAATGCTTGCATTGCCAGGGCAGGTGGGGGCAGGAATCTAACTTAGAGTCCAGGGAGGGCTTTCCTCCTGGAGTTACTCACATGGTGTTTTGCCTCTCTGTCTCCCCAGGTGGAAGGTTAGGTAATTGGAAGCTGCATCAAACACATCCCTATTGCAGGTAGAGATATGAATTTAATTCAACAGCTGCCAAGGGAGAGGGAGGTGGGAATCCCTCCTGAGCAACCACTGGAGACCGCAAAGGCCATTAAGGTAAAAACAGATGGGAAATGGGCCAGTTTGGTGGTGAGAGAGAAATAGTGTTTGCACACTTCCCCTTGTGGCCACCACCCCTGCTCCCACTGTGCCTTCCCTCCCCTCCCCATGAATGTGGGTCTCCATCTGTTTACCACTTGAAATAAGGGGCTGAAAGCTTAGCCTCTTCTCTGAACATGGATGCTTGTGGAGTTCTCCAGCTGTAAATGAGAGCAGCTTGATAACTGGTATTGAGCATCCTGCCTAGTACGATGTCATTTAATTGGAGCCTGATTAGACAGAACCTTCAGTTAGCCAATGTGTCTTGCACCTCTCCCTCCAGGCTTCATTTCCCGAGTAAGGAGCAGACAGCAGCAGCAGTGACTGTGAGGAATCCTGTGCAGTCAGCCAGAATTCAAACTCATTTCCAGCTCTTGCTGTGTGTGGTTCTGTACCCTGAGAATTACCATTCAGAGTGATGCTGTTCTAGGGTGAATCATTGAACAGAGTCCACCTGTGTTTTCTAGACTCTGTTACCATGCTGGAGGAGTTACAGGAAGCTCTAAAATTAAATCAGTAAGATTTGGAGGAAAATGGCTCATTGGTCCTTATTTAAAATGCCCACTTGACTGATCCATCGGTTTGGTCTTTGTGTCACTATGAAGGTAGCAGTTGACAGACCCCTTTCAAAGCAATTTTCTCTTCAGGTTGCAAAATCAGGACAAATTACTGTTTTGTTTTTGTTTTGTTTTAGTCAAAATGAAGAGATTCTTAGTAATACAAGGATAATTATTATATAAAGATCAAAGATTTTGTTTTTGGAGAAAAATTTAAGCATGGAAGTGACATGTGACCTTGAACACATAGTTTCTGAGCTGCAGGGGAGTTTAAGGGAGGTTAGCCTCCCCCCTTCCCTCCCACTTTTGCACCCAGTAACAAGATGGTTGAAGGAAAGCTAGTGCCTGGGGGGAGTCCCACATTTTGCATGACACTCTTGGTGGATGGAGAGGTATTTTTAGGACAGGGTGCACAGGTGCGAGTCAGGGCCCCTGTGAGTAGGGTGGCTGGGTGCCCGGGGGTGCCCAGGACTAGAGTTTCCAGGGATGGGTCACTTCACAGCTTGGGTGTGTGGTCCTGGGCAGCCCATGGGAGTCAATCCTTTCCCCCTGGGGGAAGGTTTACAGAAGTAGCATAAGACTTTCTTTTTATGTTAAAATATTTCCTAGAACTTCCCCTAGTCCTTTCCTTGTGTTTCTTCAAGGAAATAAATTTGGATAGTTGACCCAAGTTCCCTCACCTCCCCATTCCTGTTACCAATATATCTCACAGCCTCTGGCTCCTGACTGTCGGGGTGGCCATGCAGGTGAGCAGGGCCCTGAGTATGCTGACTGTGACAGAGGCTGCTCTCCTAGTCCTCATGGTGGGCTTTACCTTCCTCACTGGCTCTCTGGGGTCCATCTCTGACCCTGAACCAGGTTTGGCCCATTTGGGCAGTGACAATGTATCACTCAGCCATGAAGGTAGGCAGTGGAAGAGCTCCTTGTGTTCCCTGCAGGTCAGCCACCCCAACCCTGCTGTCAGTTAGTTCTTGCCCCACTTCCCTCTGTGGGAGTGGGTCAGAGTTACCCTGTGTCTTGTTGCCCCTGTGGGCAGGAGTGGGCCTGTGGATGTGTGGATTCTGTTGGTGGGGGCAGTGGTGGTCCAGGTCTTGGGGCTGACACACTGCACACCATCAACTCTGTGGAGGCACTTCCTGCCTTCAGTTAAGCCTCTGAGTTGCTGCGAGACATTGACCTGGTGTCTTAGGACAACTTACTGTTTCTGCCCTCAGCCTGGTAGATTTGAAGTTGTATGGACTGACCCACTCACTCAGTTATCAGTGAGCACAGGGGTGTGTAGCAAGACTGGCCCATCAGTCTTACAGTTGTGCAGAGTATACCAAGGATGGTATTAGGTTTCATTTCAGGGATTCTAAGAAATTTTGAACTTAGTATCATGAAAATGCCTTCAGAGGTCCTCCTGAGCACCAGCTTTGGGCCTGACAAAGTGCAGGCATTGAACAAAGCCCACCTGGCCCACAGGAAGCTGACTTTCAGAATCCGGTACCCAGGGGCCAACTGCTGTTCTTGTGAGGTTAGCTCTAAGGACAGATGATCAACCCAGAGACCCCCAGTCAGGCATCACCAGCTGAGGAAACACTTTGCACAGCACAGGCTGGGGCTGGCACTGAGTGGGTTCTCATGCCCCAATGTGTGGCAGATCCATCCTGTCAAAGTCGGGCTTTCCTTTGGTTCATGGTCCCAGCACCTTATAAAGTGCTGTGCCATTTACTTATTTATCACTGTCACTTGTTACTCTGACTCTCAGCTAGTGTATGGGCCAGTGGGCAGGGGTCTGTGTGTGTTTTATTCACTTGTGCATCCCACGTGCCTAGGCACTCACTAACTCTCTGTCATGGAGCCACTGAGTGTGCTGTGTCAGACCGCAGAGCAGGTTAACCACCTGCCAATCGGATGTGGTGACCACAGGGCCAGATCTGCTGCCTTCAGATCTGGGTTGGGCTGCGATGCGGGTCTGCTTGTCCCAGTGGGTGGCAGCGAGTGCCTGGGCAGGTGCCACGTGGGGGCATACAAGGAGTAAGAAGAGAGGAGATGGAGACTAGGGACTTGATAGGCACCGTCAGACATCATCTCAGATAGTAGGCAGCAACATGTGACACAGTGAGGCTGGGACTAATAGCAGAGCTGGAAAGAAAGCAGAGTACATGGCCAGAGCATAGCTGTTAGACATCACTGAGCCCAGTAAGTATCCCTTGGAGTTGTGGCCTTGGGCAGGACTGATGTCGGGGGTTTGTGGTGCTGGAGTTACTGGGTGTTTGCTGGAGGGCAGACTGGGTGGTCGCTAATGCCTGGTGACATCTCTGTGTGTGCATCTGCAGGAGAAGTACTGTCACATTTGTCCCAATATAGTCAAGAAGTTTGCCAAGTATGACGTGGATCAGCGGAAGTGGATCAAACAGCAAACAGGGAACAATGCCATAAGCCAGAAGAAAATCATTATCGATGTTGGCTAGGAAAGTTTCCCAGGCCCTGAAATTTTCTTTCACCCAGCGGTAAGACATTTGTTTTCTGAGTGTGCAGAGAATGACGTGTGTGGAGCAATGCTGTCACCTCGTGTGTGCAAGAGTGGCTACCCGTGGGGCTCCCGAGTGAGGTGGCCACCTTTCAGGGAGGACCTTGGGAGTGTAGGCTACAGCTTCAGTGGCTGCTCTGGCTCCTGCATGGTCCACGCACTTGACTGGGTGTTTCATCGTGCTTCTCTTTGTGTCTGGCTATCTGTTAAACAGTTAATGGTTGGTTAAACCAAGAGCAGTTAGGAAGAAGCTTTAAGAGCAATAGAAGAGAATGGATTTGAAATTCATCTCCTACTGATATGAAAACTAGTTTATCTCGAGGACTGATTGGAATTTGCCTCTGTATAAGAGTACGATAGCGTACATATAACCTTCCCATCACACATGACGATCCGTCCTCAGTCCAACATTTAACCCAGTACAGCTGGTCCTGCTGTGTTCCCTGCTGCAAGTTAGATAAAACTTCTGTCTGAGGACAGCCTTGGAAAGAAGAATTAAAGATATCATCAGTTTAGCAAGTAGTCACAAAGAATTATTACTGCGTTTGTAAAAGCAGTAACTAAGAGGCAATATTTTAAGGTTTAAGTAAAATGGACTTTATTTGTATTTTGGTATATTTTTCTGCCTCATTCAGTTTACATTTAATAGGTAAATACAAACCACTGCCTGTTCTTCGATGTGTATGACTGTTCAGGGAAATGGCACACAATGTATGTCTGACAGTACCTGATATCACGGCACTCATTCGCTCGTGATAGTCTTCAGTTAAAATACACATAAACCAGCAAAGTCCAGTGAACAGCTGCATGGCGCCTTCTTCTTCCCTAGAGCACATTGACACTTTTCATGATTTTTAAAGCATTTTTAAGAATTTTGTAATTGAATTACTTATACTTTAGCTTATTTCACTTATGGAATTGAATGTAAGATTTTTTAGTTAATAACATGGTTATTACCATATTGATTGTTTCACCTAGAAGCCACCACCATTCCCCATTCCCAGTCTTCTAGTTCAGATTTACAGTGTGAGTCACTGACTAGGTTTTTTCTTATAACCTGGCTAACTTTTTCATGACATTAGTGTCTATACATCACATGCTCATTATCTACAATATTTTTCATTACATGTCACATACACTGAGCACTTGCTTTTTACAATCTCATATAAAGTTTGAGTCACTGTGTATTCTAAGGCAGGGCTGGTCTGTCTTTGTTACTGTTTGATTTATTTTCCCTCTCTAAACCCACACATTTCATCTCTTGAAGGGACATGTCACCATCACTCCATGCACAGAGTCACTTGGATTAATTTGACACATTCATTCCAATGTGATGGTTTAAAAGGCATAGTGAATTCTGTATTTGTTAAAGTTACATTTTAAAAAAGTTGTTGAGAGAAATGTGTATTGTTTCTTTTATATCTGTACAAAATTCTGTTCACCAACCCGGATTTTATGCAATCCATCTCAGATGTTGTTGACAAAGTAACACAGAACTGTCCCATTGATGTCCACCATCTGCTATATAAGGTATAAGCTGCTTGGGTAACATGCTTGGATTTCATTCTGAAATTAAAGGCCCAGCATTCTGAGAATAATAGACCCTTACCACCAGTCTGCAGATAGTCCTATTTGACTTCTGTTTTATAGGATTTGTTAAGGGCCAGATTCCTGTAAAATATTTTTCTTGGAGTGAGGGTGACTTAAATGCTTGGCAATATAACTCAGTTAGCCAGAAGTATTTGATTTAAATATTCTAGTATCTCTTATTCTTATCTGCCCAGCTGTATTTTTAAGTTGGACAATTTTAACCCTCCATGTTGACTGAAAGATCAAGGGGTTCCTTCCCCTCTTGCTTTCTGTGAGTTCACTGGTCTTGCTTCATGAGTATTTAGATTAGTGACAGATGTGTTGTTGTCAGAGAGAAGGAGGAATCTGAAATGAACAATCAGAAAATGCTCATGTAATGTTTCTCCAAAATTCTTTGAGTGCAGGGAATTTTGAAACTTGAAAGGAGAAAAAGGCAGTTCATGTAACTGTAGGATGAAGGAAGTGTTGCTGAAAGCCGGAGGGGAGGGGCAGAAAGTGGCAGTCAGCTGGCCCTGCTTCCCTGCCTGCTCACCTCTGTCTGCACATCCTGCTCTTCCCCCAAGACCACATCTCCCCTTCACAGATGCAGGGGCCTGCACCGTAGGGAGGAGAGGACCAGGCTCAGTAGGGAGGGCTTAATACAGCTTATTTCATCTGGACAGTAGAATACTATTCAGCCTTTAAAAAGAATGAGGTAAAGCAATGTAAATTCAAATGAAAAGATGTCTACAGTATAAATTGTCAAATGAAAAAGCAAGTTGTAAAGTTTACACATTGTATTATTTCATTTTATTTAAAATATACTTTATGTATATATATATAAGAAAAGGTATTGTATGATATGTGTTAAACTCCTTAAAGGAAATAAAATATATCTGGGCAAGAGATGGATAACTCTTACTTTCTACTCTTTGTGTTTTAAAATTATTTGAAATTTTATGATTAATAAATGCTATTTTTATTATTGGAAAACATTTTCTATATAGACAAATTTGATGGGTAAAAGCAAATAATAATTTGGTTTTTATTGGTATATAACCTTAATTAAACACATCTCACTTCCAATAAATGTGCAAGGAAGGGAAAGCAAAGGCAGATGAGAGTATTAAGTTTAGTGCAGTATGTGGCTTGTTCTCCCTACTTCTTAAATCTCACATAACATCAGCTGTGTCTTCCTGTCCATGAAAGCAAGGAACAAGTGTGCACTATCTAGTCCTCATTTCATCATGGTGGAGATGGAACTTCTGCCAGCAGTAAGGATTGCTCATGCTGGAGTTGAGTTTTCTCATTTGATCATTTAGTTTGCTTTCAATAGATTTACAGGATTCTTGAAGTAGAGCTGGCCTTCTAGCCTGAGTACCTTATTTAACAGATGATGACACTGAGCCCTACAGATAGGAAAAGGAGGCAAAACTGGAGGGACCTGGGTCACATGGGGCAAACTGGTCTTCGACGTTTTTCTAATTGAGGTAGGGTTGATGTACAATATTATATAAGTTCCAGGTTGCAGTTTTTAAAGGTTATACTCCATTTATAGTTATTATAAGATATCAGCTATATTCCCTGTGCTGTATAACATATCCTTGTAGCTTATTTATTGTATAAGTAGTAGTTTGTACCTCTTAATTCCCTATCCCAGTCTTGCCCTCCCCTCTTCCCTGTCTCCATGGAAACCCATTAGTTTGTTCTCCATACCTGTGAGTCTGTTTGTTGTTGTTGTTGTTGTTGTTTTTGTTATGTTCACTAGTTTTCTTTTTCAGAGTTCATATATAAGTGATATTCTACAGTATTTGTTTTTTCTGTCTGACTTATTTCACTCAGCATAATACTCCCCAAGTCCTCTATATTGTTGCAGATGGCAACATTTCATTCTTTTTTATGGCTCAGTAATATTCCATTTTACATATACCACAACTTCTTTATCCAGTCATCTGTTGATGGACACTTAGTTTGCTTCCGTATCTTGGCAATTGTAAATAAGGTTACCATGAACATTGGGGTTCATATATATTTTTAGGTTAATGTTTTCATTTTCTTTGGATGAATACCCAGAAGTGGAATTGCTAGATCATATATTAGTTCTATTTTTAGTTTTTTGAGAAGCCACCGTCCTGTTTTCCATAGTGGTTGCAATAGTTTGCATTTCTATTGTTCCTTCTTTTCCTAGTTTGGGTGTATAAACTATACTGACTAAGCCCAGAGTGAACTAGTTTCTCACAGTGTCTCTCAATGTGACTACACATTGAATCAAGTGGGAAGCTTTTCAAATCTGGATGCCTGGGCCAATTATATCAGAATCTCTGGGTGGGGGTGTGTGATTTTGGGGGACTCAGCTCCTGAGGAGACTGATGCGCATGGACAGCCAGGGCTGAAAACTGGCTTCAAGCAGCACATGCTGCCTACAATGACTTGACCTCCTGGATAAATCACAGGCCTCCAGGACTCAGCTCTCACACACTAGTCTCTGTATAAACTATACACCAACAGTATATATGGGTTCAATTTTCTCCACATTGTTGCTGAATGTTTGTGGTTTTGTGGTCTTTTTGATGATAGCCATCCTGGTAGACACGAGGTAATATCTCACTGTGGTTTTAATTTGCATTTCTCTGATGATTAACAACACTGAATGTGTTTTCACTGCCTGTTTTCTTGGCTCAGTGGCAGGAACTATAGGTCGATTTTCTTTTGATGAAGCAAGTAGGAGGAGGCTTGCTTTAGGTCCTACTGACAACACCTGAGATCTTCTTGGTCACTGAGTGAACACCTTACTCAGGCTCATTGACAAGAAAAAGGTGGTGGAGAATATAAAATGTGGCTTTGAAAATTCAGACATTTTAGAAAACTAAAACTTTTTTTTTAAGAATTAGTCATAATCTAATTTTTATTTCAGTCTGTTCTGTAGATAAGGGTGTTCACATGCTTCCTTTTTTTAATTTATTTTTTGTTCAGTTTCCAAGTGTGTTGGAGGTTGGGTCTGGGAATGGTTCTTCTTTTTCATTTTATTATAGCTCTCTATCTTTATGGGTTAAAGATTGTCAGTTATCTGTTGTAGACTTGAAGGGCTTTTTTTAAGTGGAAGATTTCCTATGTTGGCTGCGCACATTTCCATGATATTGCTGTGAGATCTGTTTTTGGTATGGTGTGGTGCCATGTCATTCTTGTGAGTGCATTGCCTGTTATTTCTATGATTGCCAATGTGGTTTTTGTTGTGGTGAACACAATCTACTTTTGTTGTTTAACAGAGCCTCATTTTGATTAGGTGTTTATCACAGATTGGAGAGTGGCTAGGGCTTCTCCTTTTATAGGAATTGAGACTTCCAAACCATTTCTGGGGTGCAGGCTGTGGTATGTGGTGTTGGAATGTTTCCAATACACACTCATAACAGTTCCTTTGTCCTTTCTATTGCCATGGGAATGTCCAAATTCTACACAGAAACACCAGTGGAAACAAATCTAAAGATGTCATGCACTAGGGCCTGCTGTAATGATCCTTCAGTCCCCCAGCTGGGTCCTCAGTGAAGTACCAGGTCAGTGCCATCCCTATTGTTACATTTGCATGTGGTAGACAAGGCTGATGGAAAGGCTTCAACTTCCACTTCTGTGCACCCAGATCTCTGCTCTTGGCTCTCTCTTCCTTGTGGCATGGGACCGCCAAGACAACCACAGAGCATATCCACACCCTCTGCCTTGGACCCAATAAAAATCACAGTTGTGCCTATGAAATATGCAGGTTCTTTGGCCATGGATTCTGATTTCAACCCGAACTTCCCCTGGGTCCCTCAGACCAAAATTATGATGGTTCTGATAGAGCCGTGCTTCTCTTCTATTGCAAAAATGCCAAATTTGGTCCTGGACCTGCAGAGATAGTGAATATGTCCATGAGATACCTAGATAATCCACACCATGTGCATCAGCAATGTTGCTTTTTGAATTCAGGTCCCAGGCAGTTCTGTTCTGTAGACACTACCAATCACAGAAAACAACACACTCCAACCCCATGAGACTCAGTCTGTGCCATCAGCCTCAGCCCTCTCCCTCAGCTTCAGCAGACATTCCTAGCTCAGCATCAGCAGCTCAAGTCAAGGTCTGGGGATTGATTACAGGGATATTTTGTGCTGGTTTCTTTCAGTTCTGTCAGCCAGGCATCTGCTGTGCACTCCTCTCACCCTCATTGGATCTCCTTCAATCCCAACTGATCTCCCTGTTTGTGTCCCAGTAAAACAGTGTTTTCCCCTTTTTAGCTCCCTCACCAAAACTCAGGTCCTGCACTGATTTCCTTTTCTACTTTTCTTTTTCCTCCTTCCCAATTTTGTGAGGACCTTTTCTGTCTCTTGAAGTAAGAGACAGAAAAGGTGAAATTGATGTTCAACCAATGTCCAGCAGGTGTCCTGAGCCAAGAGGTGGATGTACATGGATGAGAGTGAGCTAAGAATGCACTTGTAATCAAGAAAATATATCAAACACAAGAATGTTATATGGGGATTAAGTTTTATAGGAGAAGAGGAATGAAATGAGTTCTGCAAGGGAAACAACTATGTAAAATTCCTGGCTTTTCTAGAAGAGTTTGTTTATAATGTGTTTTTTTTTTTTATATGGATGACACGGTAGATACAAAATCACTTTGGTATTTAATTTAGCTTCCATTGTGTACATTAAAAAGAGTGGTTTTTGTAAATCAATATTTATAATGTAAGAAGCACCATCTTTTATAATGATTTAAAGTCAAGATAAAATATTTACATATTATCTTTTTAAATGGATGAGGAAAGGACACAGTGTTTCAAAATCCTTTAAGAGGGTAGCGGGTGAAAAAACATTCAGGCACTATGTTCTAAACTGCCTGGAAGCTGAGAACCTGTGCTGACCATTTAACATTTTGACCCAGTGAAATGATAAAGCCAGAGTCATTTCAGAAATGTCCAAAAGCTATTTCAAGCATCCCCTGCAATTGGCCACATCCAGAACTCTGAACACAGTAAATGTTCAGTTAACACTAGCTCATTGACAAAATATTTTGGCCATTCAACTGATATCTATTAACAGCATAAATACAATATCCCTTCTTCCTAACACTAACCTTCAAGGAGATCTTTCAATTTTTCAAATATCAGTCAAAAGTATGTTATTGAATGAAGCCCTCTACTAGATAATAAGTACACTGAATTTGGTTGTTTTGTTCTTTTCCAGATACTGATTAACATGCCAAGCATAATGCCTGGCCCAGGAAGCTCAGGAGATGAATCAAATAACTTGACCATGAAGGAGCATTGAGGTGGAGGCAGAGATGATCTCTGGCATGGGTATTATAATAGGCGTACTACAAGGCTCAGAGGCAGTGCAGAGGAAGAAATGAGGAGCTCTTGGAAGTGGTGGGGAGAGGGCAAGTGTTTGGAATGTTCTTTAAGAATAGGTACACTTGAACTGACTCTTAAAAGATATGCAGGTGTTTGACAAGGCAATGTGAACACCACAGATAGAGGGGAGTGAAGCCACCTGGAATCCTTCCTCTCTGCACTGCAAACAGTTTGGGATGGTTGGTGCATATGGCACGTGACTGTGCACATTCTGTCCATGTTGTGTGCACTGATGATTTAGAAATGACAGAAGGGCAAGTGGTGAAGCTGGAGAGTTGCAGAAGCACACAGAGGAAGACTGCCTTACATGGTTCTTCAAGGTATTTGGACATGATCCTGTGGCAAAGCAAGTCATTACATGATTATTAAACTAAGCAGTATTGGTGTGGAATTTGCCTTCCACAACAATTATTTTCCTGCAGTGTGGATGACAAATTTGGGAGGTGGAAGAGGGGAAAGAATACAAACTGAACTGCTGGTTGGAAGACAATTATCAGTGGTCCTGGAAAGACTCAAGGCAATCAAGAAGCTGTGAAGGAAGGGTGCTGAAGGGAGGGACCTTAAGGATATGGCCTCTGGACAAACTGATTACTATTGTTTAAGGAATAATTTAGTGGGGAGCAAAGCAAATACAAGCACAAAATGTGTTCTAAGTCTTTTGGGGTTATGTAATTGGGTAAATGGTATTGATATTTGCAATATATCCATATATATATATGGAATCAAAAATTTAGTCACAAGTTTCTGGGAGAAAAATTATCTTCGGCACCCTAACTCCAGGTCCTCAGTTTTTCTATGAGGCAGGAAGCACAGGTGATGTTATCCCTATTTTATGTCCAAAGGGGTAAACTTTTTGCCTACTATCACATGCAGCAGGTTGGGAAGTTTACTCTCTACCAGGCTTAAGAACAGGTAAACAAGGGAGACAAGAACCATGCTTTCACAGAACTTATATTCTTGTGTTTGTGTTGGGGGGAACAGAATATGAACAAGTCAGCAAGCAATGAACCCAGGTCTGAAGGACTATGATGGTAGCAGGCAGTGGTACTTTATCTAGATATTAGGGAAAGTATCCCTGAGGTCACACTGGAGCTGACCTTCCATTGAGAAGGAAGCAGTCATTCAGATTCTTAGGGGAAGAATTTTCTAGGCAGAGAACAGCAATTGAGAAGTCCCTGAGGTCGAAAGAAGTTTGCTGCACCCTGAGGGAGGAATTCCAATTACAGAGCAATTGAAGAGCTGGGGAAATTCCTAGTTCCAATGGCATTCCTGGGAAGGTGAAAGTGAAAGGCTTGTGACGCCTTAGGGTAAATACCTAGTACAAATACTCTTGGGGAGGGCTGGGAACCTGCCCACCGTGCACAACACTATGCCTCTAGAAACTGCATCATGACTCACAAATGCTTTTGGAAGACAAGCCCTTGCTCAGTTGCCTATTTTGGTACCTCATTTAACTAAAACTCATTTAGGTTTGCCTACAGAGATGAACTTAAAAATCTTTAGATGAATGGAATTCATCTTAAATTTATCAGCTCAGAACAAGAAACCACCTACAGTCCAATGGCAGGCAGCTCTTCCCCCGAGGCTCAGTCATGCCCTAACATGTTACATGGGAACAGAGCCTCCCAGCCAACTTCCAAACCCCTAAAAGAGACCAGAGAGGCAACATTTTCCCCAAAGGATGCCCCGTTAGCTCAGCTGGACAGGACAAGGAGAAATGGTCCCCCACTGCCAAGGTGCCAAGCTGGGTTCTTGTCTATGTGAACCTGGAATGCCTTGGAGAGATGGGACATTGGCGCTGCCTGCTGGCTCTGAGATGGGCCATCCCAAGCACAGTCCTGCCTGCTCTCTGGAACACACTGCTCACACCTCTCATCCTGTGGTCATCCTCCACTGCTACTTTGTGGGCTACCTATCCTTCTGCCAACAGTGTTTCTTATGCCACCCCATTCAGCCAAATGGCTTCAAATTCAAATTCTCACTACAGGTAATGCAGATCAACACTCTGACCCTCTCTGAAAAGATCCTACTTTACAGCCAATTTTCTCAGATATCTCTGCTTGGTGTATCAAAAAAAATATGTGAATTTAATATTTATCAATATAGCATGAATAAATTATGAAATAATTAGATTATTCCTAAGTTATGTAGCCCCTTTCAGAGTATCACATTGAGAAGTTATATATCACGGGCACTTATTTTAAAGACAGCCCCAAACCATGAAATGCATTCTTTGGAGTGGTGCTGGAGACTGTGGCATGTTTTGGTCCATGCCAAGGGCAGGCTCACCTTGTGTCTGAGCTCATTTCAAACCATATGCTCTTAACATCTCTTTACTTCAACTGACTGGTCAATTTTTTGTTCCTAAAATCACCATTCAACCTTGGATCATAAGATGTTCGCACATACTTTCACAGCACCGGTATGTCTCCTTCCTAACAACTTTAATAATGGCAATTTTTCATTTATTTTCAGTGATTGATTCACCTGTCTCCCTCAGTAACTGCGACTTCCACAGCAGCAGGGACCATGTGCATTTCTGCTTACCAATATGTCCCCAGAAACTAGCATAGCTTCTGGGACACAGTAGGGGCTTAACAACTAGCCACTGGGGGAAAGATGCTATGGAATATACTCATTGGTGGAAATGTTTCTGCTTCTAAGAGTGGATCTGCCAAAAATCATTCAAATCAAGGCTAAATAAGGTTAAGGCTCAGCTATGCTGTTTTTTTCTTTAAAAAAATACAAGAAAGACTTTGCTGCTATTTGGGTTTAAACTGATTTTGGAGACAATTATCAAAAGGTTTGACTAACAATTTAACAACACTCATTTGGATATGTATGGCGATGACCAATTTTAAAACTTTTTTTTTTTAATGGAATAAGAGTTCATTTTCAAGAAGGTTCACCCAGATTAGGCCAAATTTAAAAAGATAAGAAAAACTACCACTTACTTTGTCAGGCGCTCTCTGTCTATTATTTTCATTTAATCCTCATATCTGAATCTTACCCCAGGTCACAGATGAAGAAATGGAGGGAGCAAGAGGCTGGGGTTAGACACTGACTAAGAGGCAGAGCCAGGATTCACATCTAGGACTATTTGATTCCAAGAGCTATGTCTTAAATCTAAGCCAAACTTTAAGCTAAAAAATAAATGCTGACATTGAATAATAATGTATTTGTTGCTCCCTCTTATGAAAAGGTACAAGACTACAGCTTAGTACCATCAACTGGGGCAAGTATTTAAAATAGAATTTGGATGCCAATGATGGGGTATAAGGGAAATGAGAAAATTCACAAAAAAGGAATAAGGAGGGATATTAACTAACATTAACCGAAAGCTTGTTTTATGCTATATACTGTATTAGATGCTTTCATAGTAACATTTATTTTAATCCTAAGACTCCTGTGAGATGGGTAATAACAGTCAAGAAAAAAGTGGTATAGAATAACTGGTATTTGGCTACTCCGATGCTCCTTTCCCCCTTTCTTTCTAAGGATGTGAACCGCCCACATTTCAGCTGAGTATTGTCTGGAATAAGGACAACATTCCCCAGTCTCTATTCCAGGTTAGTGAGGTCACAATACTAAATTCTGGCCAATGAAATGTAACAGGAAGTGTATGACAGCCTCTGGGAAATTTCCTTAAGAGACCATAGATGCTTGCCTTCCTCTGTCTCCTTCCTTTCCTTCCTTCCTCCTTTCTACATTGCATGTGATGGATAAAGCTCCATCTAGGGCCATGAGATTGAGGGCCTCATCTGATGTTTAGCAAACCTAAAAGGTGGAACCAGCCTAAGCCTCAGGGGATTTGTGAAATCATAATACCAGTTCTGGATTGTCTCTCTAGAAATTTTTTTAATGTGAAAGAGAAACAAACATCACTTTGTTTATGACACTGTTCTTTGCAGTCTCTGTAACTGGCAGCTAATTTTAACTAATCCAGAAACTTATCCAAAGTGATCATGTAAAGTTCAAACCCAGGCCCACCAGTCTGCAAAATCCACACTCTTAGGCAGACGCCTGAAGAACTCCTGCTTATAATCTGCAAAAGATTGGTGGTGGGGTAAGAGTGTGTGTGTGTGTAAAACTGCTGACAAGAATTTGACAGAAGGAAAGAAGGAAAGTTCGAATATGCTCGCAATTCTGCATACCTAAGAGACAATCAAAGGGAATATGCTACTGGACAGTAAAGAATGTAGTCTCCATCAGAGGTGGACAGAGAAATATCTGTCACCTGCATGGATCTGGAAAGAGAAAGGAAAGAGAAGCTGTGTCTCTGAAAGATGCTGCTGTATTTTATTTCCCATCTATATTTTATAAATTTCCTATATATATTTATTATTCTGTTCATAGAAAATTCTAAAAGACTCAGTCACTATTTCCACAGCCAAATTTGTCAAAGTGTAAAATTGTGTTTAGAAGTCTCATCATAATTATTAAGCACTCATTCTGTGCCCATCAGTATGCTAGATATCAAGCACAATATCAAAAAAGCATCAATATTGGTTTCTGACCTCAAGCAGCTCAGAACTTAGGTGAACACATAGAAAACAACCAAGTACTACTTACATGAAGAGATGGATCAGTGCAGGTGATAATAATCAGAAAGAGACTCATGAAAGTGAAGTAAAATTTAGAAAGACCTAAATTCTATATGTTTGCCTTATCTGCCCCAAATATTGTCTTAAAATGACCAATCCACCCTCAGGGCTCAGTCAATCTCTTTCTGGTAACCTGAGAAAATCCAGAAGAAAAAGACATAGAAATACTCTGTTTTCTACAGCATCCCATTGGTTTGGGGCAATATCTAGTGGTAGGCTTCTCACATTCATATGATAGAGGAGATGACTGTGAGCAGCAATGTGGCTGGTTCCTCTGCCCAATGGCACAAGCAGAGTCACAAATAACAGAAATGAAAGGATCACTACAAATTGTGTTATTGAACTGCATGACCTACATGGAGCAATCAACTCACTCCTAGGTTTGGCAGGGCCTTTCTGAGTTGATTCCCTGAAAAACAAAACAAAACAATAAAACCCAAACCAAACCAAAAAATAAAAAAAAAAAATTTTAAAAAAGAGAGACTCTGAGTATCATCATCTCTGCTCCATGTGGCTGCCTTGATAAGAGTTCAGATTTCTCTGTGTCATGAGAAAATTTTTATGATTAATGGAAGACAGAATATTATCCAGTATTAACAGTTATTTTCCAATTCTGTATTATAAAATTATTTCTGATAATGGAAAATTCTCTATTTCTTTAAATTAATTAAAACATTGAAATTCTACAGTGTATAAAAGAAAGCACTGGAGTTCTGGAGAGGTGAGGCAGAATACGAAGGTAAACAGGAATCATTATTCCTTTTCTCAGAAGTATGTAATCTACAGGGTAAGCATGCAGCACCTGAAAGGGGAGGAGAGGTTGGTGGGCCACGCAGGGTTGAAGGAGGAGCATAGGAACATGGGTCTGGGAAAGTTTGGCTAGCTTTACAGTGCTCAATTGAAATACTACTTTGCAATATTTTCTCAACACCAGGGTTCAAGTTTGTTAGTCCTACTGAGACATCAGGTCAGAAGAAAAGAACAAAAGTGAGAAGGCATTTACGGCTTTGCATTCTCAGAAAGTCATCCTGCTGGTTCAGCTGTGTATGATTGAGCATATTATCATTGATGAAGAATTTTTATTTATTTTTGATCAAAGACTTCACCATGTTTTCCTGACCTTTTCAATCTCCTGGTTGCAGAGTTTTAACGTGAGCTCTCCTCGGGCCTGGGAGAAATTCTGAGAATGACCCCTGAGAATGAGCTCAGTGGTGAGAAGTCCAAGGACAGGATGAGGTCGACATTGCAAGTGTTTTTGGAATAAGGTAGCTTGACTAGAAACTGTAATTGTGCAAGGCCAGCTGTGCACTTCTGTGTGAGCTGATCCCTTATCATGGTCCCAGTCTTAAATATTCACGACCAATTACTCTGTGTTCTCAGCCCACTGTGCTGATTGACCCTCTGCCTTAACTATATGACATCCCTTCCTTTTATGACAAGTGTTAGGAAGGTGATCTTCCAGGCTCTTCTTCAAGGGAAAAACACGATTTCCTGCAGCAGGATGCCCGCCATCTCCAGCTAATCTGTCTTCTTGGAAGATGTCCAAATATTTCTTTGAAAGTTTCCCATGCATCCCATTTAAAGAATATGTACTGTCATCTGGGTCCCATATTGGAATCTGCCACACAGGAGCCAGACAGTTATTGACTATTGTCTCTTTCCCATCCATAAAATGAAGACTTCTAAGAAAATATTTGCAAGTGAAGCCAGGCTGAAAGCTTAGAATTAAAGCAGAGTTAGTGCTCCTTAGCTCCTGTGAAGTGATATAAAAAATGCCCTGATGGGTTCTGCTAGTGACTGAGACAGTGCTTGCTGGGATCCCTGTAAGAATTCAATCTGTGTTCCCTGGACCATGTTGAAATCTGGGCAAAAGTTTTCCTGATACTGTGAAAGCAGCTGGTTTCTGAGGTTCCTCATAGTCAACTTTTTCATTTATTTGATTTGAAGTAACCCAGGTCTAATACCAGCTAGACCTTGATTCCATGCCCCTCCCATCTTTTTTTCCTCAATGACTGTGTGAGTATGTATTTGTGCATATGTGTTTCTTGGCCTAATATTAGGCTATCTGTTAATTGTAATACACATTTAATACTGAAATTCAATTCTAACCTTAACTGATTCTCTAAGACTAGGACATAATATGTATGCACATGTATGTGTGTGTGTGTGTGTATGTATGTATATATACACACATATATATAGTTTGTTAAGAATTTTTAAGAATCAATATAAATTGTAAAAGAACAAGATTCAGAACATTTTAGAAATAGAGGAAAAGAGATATGAGTCAGAAAGTGTATGAGAATTGGTATCTTGGCTTCTGCTGGTGGCTCTTCTGGCAGTGAGATCTGGGGCAAGCCACTAACAGTCTAGGCAGGAGTTTCTGTTTTCTATGTGTTTAAAGTAACTATCCTGGACTATATCAGAAAAGAAGATAGGAGTATTTCATGTTCCAGATATCTCAGACTTCGTTTCATCTTACCACTCATTTATCATCCAACAAATGTTTATTCTATGCCTACTGTGTGCAAAACACTGGACTGGTTTCTGAGGATACATTGGCCCATTTGATGGATGTGGCCTTTGCCCTCCTGGGGTCCACAAGTCTCCAAGAATTCCTCCAGGGACCGTTAGGCTGGACATGATAAATCAGTGGGGACTAACTAACCAAACCCCAGTGTGTCCCCACACCACAGTTCTCTTTGTCTTTGTCTCCTGAATCCTATGTATCCAAATGCAGGCACACCTTCCAATTATCCACTTATTCTACTAATTTATCTCTGCTAACTTCTTTATCTCCAATTCAGTCTCTCCACCAAATTGTTTTTGGAGGATATAAAAACAAATAAACATGTGCCCTCAAGAAACTTAGAGTTTTAAAAAAAATAGAGGCAAATATGTAGCTGGATATATGAGAAAATTCAGGGCTGATTAAAATCTCCTAGTACAGGATATTGACATGTTTCAGAGCCTATGACTCAAATATGCTTTATAATAGTTGAATGTAACCAGGTCACCTTATGAAAAAGTGCAGTATGATAATAACTCAGGCATCCTTTATCTCATTACAAAATTGAAGGGCAAAAGTAGTTGGGTCTTACATTGGTAGATGAAAGAGTGGGCTAAAGTGGAGAGGACTTCCCAGATTTCTCAGAGAAATTGAGACCTAAAGGGCAAATTAAAAAAAAAAAAAAACTTAAGGCTTAAGGAAGCCTGTTGTTTTTGTGAGCAGAACAGCTTTTGGTGTCTGGTAAAGGCCTCTGTGTAACTGGGGGAGTTACAGACAGATTGATTACAAGTAAAAATGAGGGGGGAAGCATACTAAAGGATGAAACAAATATGTAAGTGGGTGTAAATTTTATAATTTTACCTTCATTTTTGAGTGAACTTGATTATCAAATAAAATGCCTGGATTTGCTTAATTTACTTAACCAATTCAATAATCAGATACAAAATTTGGTTCTTCAGGGTCCTCAAGGACACAAACACACAAAAAAAGATGTGTGCATTCTGACAAAACATAATCATAATGCAAATAATTTCTATTTATAAACTATTTTATAGTTCATGCATATCACTCAAACAGTGTATTACTGTCATTTCAAAATAACATGCTCTCTCCTCTGTAGTCTGCACACCTGAGAGTGACAGCATCTCTTAGCAGTCCCCAGTCTTGCTGAGTCATTCTGTTCATCCTCCTGTAGCTCAGGCATCATTCAGAGGCCCAACAGGTTGAGAATTGACAAGTGCTTAACTATGGATCCCTAACTTACTCTGGAGGAATGCTGTAAGACTGTGGACCTCAGGAGGGTAAAGGTCACATCCATCACATAGACTAGCTCATCCCCAGAACCCAGTGCATTGTTGTGCATATGGCAGGCACCCAATAAATATTTGTTAGTTAATAAATGAATGGGTGAAATGAAGTCTGAGGCTTCTGAAATGCACATCTTCTCTATCTTGTATAGTGCAGGGTCCTCTCAAGATTTAATCCCTAGCTCTGTCTACATTAACATGTTCTTATTTGATTGAAGAATCAACACACTTAAAGACTGGGATTTGGAAGTGAGAAGGAGTACATGGAAGTGATTCAGGAAGACAAGGAAATGAGACACAAGTGGCAACATTTGTCAAAGTAAGATAAAAGAATACTTATTACAAGATTACTTATTATATTTCTCATGTCTGTGCATGTCTTCATCTTCACCTTCTGGTAACATATACATCCATGTTGAATTGAGCCATTTTCCCCAAATCGAGGATCTTGTGACTTTGAAGTACCATAATATCTTGAGATTTCTTTGATAATTTTTGACCAATGGGTTCTAGAGATGCTGGAAACCCTGACAGTATAAAATAACAAGACAATGTAAAAACATGAGTCAGAAAATCATGACTGCCTTTAGACATAGCTACTTAAATATAGCATGGTGACTAAAAGTATGGATTCTGGAGCAAGACTACTTAGATCAAATCCTGACTTTGCCCTTGTGAGCTGTTTGATTTTTGTTGTTAATTAATTTCTCTGTGCCTTAGTTTTGTATTTCAAAAATGAGTTGTGGTGAGGATTAAATAAACAATACTGTTAGAGCAGTTCTAGGCGTATAGGAAGTGCCTTATTAATCTTAGCTCTTGTCGTGATTGTGGGTAAGTCACTTATCCACTCTGGGTTTAACGTTTCCAGGTATAAAATGAGAGATTTTGACTAGATTTTCTCTAAGGCCCTCCTGAACCTACTGTTTGCAAATGCTTACAGTCCATGTGCTTTTCTACATATATGTATGTAGTTTGTGATAGGAAAGTGCATGATTAGTAAATGCTTTCCTTGATTGATGCAAGGAGATGTTATTAGGGGATTGAGACAGTCTTCTTCACTAGGCCAAATTCCTTGAGGGTAAGAGTGTATCTTTTCCTCCTCAGGTTCCCAAGGCCTAATGTGGTGCCTGGGGACAGTGGGTGCTCTGTAAACTGTTAATGGATATGGAATAAATGCCTATGTCTTGTGTACCCAGATATATGGGAATGGGAAATGGTTGTAACTCCTTCCTAGGCCTTATCTCAATTAAAGCTACTTACACCGAATATTCAAAAAGCATTACTGCTCTCTACTGGAGACATTCCTAGTACAGGAATTCAAGTTTGAGTTTTTGATGGCAAATTCTGATTTGAGTTCATAAGTCCTGGATTTGAGAAGTAGGGTATAGCAGATACACATAGTTTACTGTGTTGCAAGCACAGATTTGGTGTTATGGCACTGAGGATGGCATGATCAGCATTAAAATGCCAAGTCTCATTTCTTTGCCATGTATTTATGCGTTTTTTTCCAGAGCAGCTTTATCTATAGATTTGTACACATGTTGCGTTTGCTTTGATTCATTTTAAGTAAAAAAAAAAAAAGAGAGAGAGACATAGCATTAATTGAAAAAGTAATGTTAAGAAAATGAAAAGAGAACCCACAAAATGGTAGAAAATATTCACAAATAATATATCTGATAAGGGACTTGTATCCAGAGTTCATAAAAACAAAACTAAGCAAAACAATAGGATTTACATTTCTCATTTAAGTTATTATTTTCTCTACACCTCAAGTCTTTTTTTTTTTTGTCATTACTGTTTTCTTTTTCATTAATTGAATATTTTCTAATATTACTTTTTAACTTCTTTAATGATTTTCTTGCTATATATTTTTAGTTATTTACTTAGTGATTGCTTTAGGCCTTACCATATATGTCTTATCAAAAACAGTTTCACAATTACACCAGCAATTTCAGAGAATGTAGAAACAGCATTCCCATATAGCTCTACTCTCTTTTCTTTCTTACTGTGGTATTCTTGTCATAGGTATTATCTCTATGCATGTTATAAGCCCAACAATACATCATTATAATTATTATTCATTTATGTAATTTTATGTCTTTTAAAGAAGCTGAGAGGAGAAAAGAGAACAAGTTTATACGTATAACTTTTTTCTTTTTTTTAATTGAGTTATAGTCAGTTTCCAGTGTTGTGTCAGTTTCCAGTGTAGAACACAATTTTTATGTTATATGTATAATTTTTCTCATATTAGCCTTCTTTCCATTTCAGGTTCTATGCATTTGTTCCTTTGGATTCAAGTGAAACATCTGGAGTCAATTCTTAACCCAATGTTGGTTTGTTCTCACCAACCTCTTTGCTCTGCTATTGGAAAATATATTACATTTCTGTATGTTATATGCCCACAAATACAATTAAATGTATACTGCTTTATGATTTTTAAACAAGATAAGAAAGGATAAGAAATAGGCAATTATACTCCTTTATAATTGCATAATTACCTTTATCAGTGTTCTTTGTTTTGTGTGTGTGTGTATTCAAATTACTGTCTTGGGTCACTTGCTTTCAGCCTGAAGAACTAACTTTAGTATGTCTTGTAAGGTAGGTCTACTGGCAGCAGATTCCTTCAGATTTTGTTTTCCAAATGTCTTTTTATTTCATCTTCATTTTTAAATGATAATTTTGCTGGATATATGATTCTTGATTAAGAACTTTTAAGATTTGAGGGCTGAGAATAGGTTATCCTATTGCCTTCAGCCCTCTATTGTTTCTGATGATAAGTCAACTGTTAATCTTATAGGAGTTTCCTTAAGCAAGATGTCATTTTCCTCTTGCTGCCTTCAAGATTTTCTTTGGCATTTTTACTATGTGTCTATTCATGGGTCTTTTTGAGTTTATCCTACTTGCAGTTTGTTGAACTTCCTGGATATGTAGATTTAAATTTTTTAGGAAATGGGAATTTTTTAGCCACTAATTTTTCAAATATTTTTCTGCTCCTTTACTTCTCTGTTCTTCTGGTGCTGCCTTTAAATGTCTGTTGGTATACATTAGTGTCCCACATTTCTCTGAGACTTTGCTCATTTTTTCTTCATTCTTTTTTCACTCTGTTCTTGGATTGCATAATTTCTATTGATCTATTCTTAAGTACTTTTACTTTCTGCCCATTTAAGTGTATTATTGATTCTATCTAGTGAATTTTTAAATTTCAGTTATTGCTCCTTTCAGTTCCAAAATTCCCATTTGGTTATTTTTAATAATTTCTGTCTCTTTATTAATGTTCTCTATGTGATGTGACACTGTCATCATGCTTTACTTCTAAAATCATGGTTTTCTTTGTTTCTTTGAACATATTTATAATGTCTTCTTTTCTCACATCTGGTCTCTCCTGCAGGTGGCTTTATTGCCTGCTATTCTTCTGGTATCTAGGCCATAATTTCCTGCTTATTTTGCATGTCTCATCTTTTTTGGAAAATGAACATTTTAGATATTGCAGCAACTTTGGGTACTGGCTTCATCTCTCCCCTCTTTCAGTGCTTGTCATTGTTGTTAGCTTGTTTACTTGTTTAAAGACTAACTGGATTATTTTAGTGTTGTCCATTCCCTTCTCTTCCTCCTCTATCCCCTAAACAGACACAGGGTAAAGCCTCTGATGTTTTTCCTCAGGGATTCATCCTTGGACATGCCCAGCCACTTTGGGATAACAAGGTTTTAGCAGGACTTAGGCAGTGTTTGTCTAGTTACCTGACCACACTAACCTATGAAACTCCACTAACTGCTGGTTAAAAGCTCTATTGTTCATAACAATGCCCTGGAGAATAAATTATTTACACCCTAATCCACTCAAATTCAGGCTGCTATGAAGGGACAGTTCCTGATGGTCAAAGTTTGAAATTTATTCAGACTCTAGTTCTTGCAGCTGGTTTCTTATTTTTCTCCAGCAACTAGTTGGCTTATCATTTAGCCTGTATCTTCAAGGATTTTATCAGTCTCCTCCCCATTGCCTCTCACCAACACTTCTACTGTTTTTGAAAGCACACTTAGATTTGAACTTCATATGCTGTTGCAAATAATGTTGGCTCCTTTGGGGAGATAATTTGAACTCTCTGTTCTATGGTCTGCCTTTCCTCCCAGGGAAAATCTCTGAGCCACAACTCTGGTGCTGGAGTAAGGAACAATAGGTCAATTCTAAGTGACAGCCCAGTTTGAAGAAGTAAGTGCTCAGTGGATATATGGGCAAGAGCCCCAGGTGTCCTTGGCTTGTCTCCCTTGGCACAAGCCCCTGTCCTATGAGCTGAGTCAATAGCAATTGGGATCTCAATGTCCTACCATGCCCAAGGTAGAACCATTGTCTCATGAGAGGAAATGTGGTGGAAGAATGGGGCCCCCACCTGTTGGCTGCAGTAGTACAGAACTTTGCCTCAGCAACAAGTATCTAGGGGCAGTATGAGAAATGCTAATGTCATGTCCTTCCCAGGAAGACAACCCTCCAACCAGGACCTGGGGGGAGTCAAAAACTTGTGTTCTTGGTTGTACAAGTCTGGGTGGAGTTCCCAGCTCAATGAGTGGAGAGGGGAAAAGTGCGGATCTTCAAATACTAAAGACTCATCATTTTATGGAGCTTTAGTAAATATTCTTGAGTAAATGTGTCTTCATTTGCTGTATATCTGTAGCGGCATTTCCATTTGTGTATGCTCATAAGGCCAACTATTTTTAAATGTGTTTTAAAAATAGTTTTCATCAGTTTTTTTGAGGAGTGATACTGAGTTGCACACCATCGTGCCAGAAGTGGAGCCAGGAAGGGGAAACTGATACAGTATAGATTAGCATTCTCTTTAACTGAAGGCTTGCTGTATCTTTGGTTGCTAGTGGAAGGCCTAAGATATATTTGTAGTATTAAAAATAAAAATTAAAAAATAATTTTCTAATGTTAGTATGTTAGAAGCAAAGCCTAAGATGGCAATTCCTGTAGATGATTTGTTGCTTGAATCCTCTGAGAAGAAATCTTTAGAGAAGTGGAGACATAGGAGGATGCAAGTTCCCAGGCATTTCTCAAGGGAGATCATGTAAGCATTTCTAGAAGCCAGCACTCAAAGCATCTTGGGATGGATACTCTGCTGTAAAGAGACTAAGAGAGTTCAATATCAGCTATCAAAATCAACCTCATAAAAATAATCATATTAAAGAGTATGTAGAGTAAAGAAACTCAGTGTAGAGTTTACTAACAGCTGCTCCAAGAACCCAAATCAACCACATAAACAAAATTGTAGCAACAGTAATAAAAACAATATAACAGCCACTCTTATTGGACACTTTCTACCTTTAAGGAAGTACACTTACTATCTCTAATCCTCATGATCACACAGTAAATTAGATATTATTCCTACATTTATGCAAGTGAAGAGATTAGACTTAACATATTCTAGGTCACTTAGCTTGGTTCTAGAGCTTAGTCTCAGATGCAAGCTCTCTGACTCCAAGGCCTGTCCTCTGTCCATTACTTACACAAAACTGTCCAAAAAGGGGTGAAGAAATGAGAAAAGAAAGAAAAACAAAGGGTAAAAATAGATAAGAGAATAAAGTGGTAAGGAAAAATGTATGAAAGTATAGTCATGCATGGGAGTGCCAGGGCAGGATCAACAGGTTCCCCTGTAGCTCTTCATTAGCACAAATACCCTCCAATTTGGTCTAAGCCTTCTGAGGCGAGCTTCATCAAGGCTCAACAATGCTGAACCCACAAATCCTTTCAATGTAGCCCTATTTCTACGTTTGGTTTTTGCTGAGAAGTCTGAGGAAAAACTCCCTTAAACTTTCCAGAAGCCCAATTGTTTGAGAGCATCTATGATACATACTGTATCTCCTCAGAGAGTCTTTTTCTGATTATGTCATACTCCAAGGATGCAACCATAATGATTCTGAGGTTTAAGGAAAAGAATCTTCAGTCATGTCCTTCATTTCATATTTGACCCCTCCATCTTTTTTCTTTTCTTTTCTGGCAACACCCTTGATTTGTTCTTTGCTTGGAAACCATTTATGAATTTAATTTTAGGATCATTTCCCTTCCTGGGAACTGCTGCTTTGTGTCTTCCTATTCCCCTTCCCAAAATTGAGTTTATGGTCTCCATAAGATTATATATCATGACAAAAGTATCTTACAAGTCTCCTTCAACTTTCACTGCATTTTGCAAATTTTGATGGGTTGTATTTTTATTTTTATTTCATTGAATACATTTTAAAATCCCTCTTGAGACTTATTTGACCTATGTATAACGTAGAAGTGTGTTGTTTACTATCCAGGTATTTTAGGACTTTCCAGCTATCTTTCCATTGTTGATTTCTAGTTTAATTTCACTCTAGTCTGAGACATACATTATAACATTTCTGTTCCTTTCAATTTTTAAGGTGTGTTTAATGATACATAATGAGGTCTATCTTGGTGAATGTTTTATGTTAGCTTGAGGAAAATATGTATTCTGATGTTTTTGGTATTCTATAAATGTTGATTACATCCTGTAGATTCCAAATAGAAAAATCAATCAATATAATATACCACATTAAGAGAGCAAAGAAAAAAAATGGTCATCCAATTGATTCACAAAAATCCTTTGATCAAATTTAATAATTTTTCTGTTAAAAAAATACTAAAAAATTAGGAATAGAAGAAAACTTCCTCAACATGATAAAAACCATGCATGAAAAATCCACAGCTACATCCTACTCAATGATGAAAGACTGAAATCTTCTCCCCTAAGATAACAAAAAAGACAGTAATGCCCATTTTTCCCTCCTCTATTTAACATAGTATTAGAGGTACTAGCCAGTGTAATAAAACAAGGGAAAGAAATAAAGAGATTTAAAATTGGAAATGAAGAAATAAATTCTCTCAACACACGACAAGATATTAAATATAGAAATATCAAAGATTTCACCAAAAAATAGAAAAAATGAACGAATTCAGCAAATTTGGAGGATACAAAATCAACAATTAAAAATCAGTTGCATTTCTATACACTAACATGACAATTCAAAAAATTAAGAAAGCAATCCCATTTAAAATAGGATCAAAGTGATTAATTAAAAATAAATTTAGCCTAGAAGAAGAAAGATTTGCATACTGAAAACATTGCCAAAAGACAAATAAGACATAAAGAAATAGACATCCATGTTCATAGGTGGGAAGTTTTAATATTGTTAAGCTGTCAGTACTACTCAACAGATTCTACAGATCTCATGCAATTCTTATCAACATTCCAATATTTTTTCCAGAAAATAAAAAGTTCTAAAATTCATAGGGAATTTCAAGAGATCCCAAATAAACAAATAAAAAATCTTGAAACAGAAGAACAAAGTGGGAGATATCATACTTCCTGATTTCAAAACTTAGTACAAACTATTGTAATCCAAATAGACATATAGACGAATACAGTAAATAAATCTTCTCATATGTGGTCAAATGATTTGGTAAAGGTGTCAAGACCATTCAGTGGGAAAAGCACAATATTTTCAACAAGTGATACTGAGGAAATTCGATATTCACATGCAAAAGGATGAAGTTATACCCTTACCTTCCTCCATATTCAAAAATTTACTCAAAATAGAACAAAGATCTAAATGTAAAAGCTAAACAAAATCTCTTAGAAGAAAACATAGGGGAAACTCTTCATTCTATTGGGTTTGGCAGTGATTTCTTGGATATACACCAAAGGTGTTTGTAGACAACAAATGAAAAAATAGATAAATTGGTTTTTACAAAAATTTAAAACTTTTGTGCATATCAAAGGACAATATCAAAAGAATAAAGGGTAACTCACAGGATGGGAGAAAATGTTTACAAATCATACATTTGATAAGAAATTAATATACAGAATATATAAAGAACCCTTTAACTCAGCAACAACAAAAACAAAAACAAAGAGCTCATTTCAAAAATAGTCAAGGACTTGAAGACACCTTCCCCAAATAACAAAGATAAATGGCCAATAAGTACCTGAAAAGGTGCTCATCATCATTATTCATTAAGGAAATGAGATACATTTCACACACATTAATATGGTTGACATTTCTTTAGAAACAGAAAACAAATTTTGGTAAGGATGTAGAGAAATTGAGAATCCTGTACATCATTGGTAGGAACAAATTGAACAGCTAATGTAGGAAACAGTATAACTATTCCTCAGAAAATTAAACGTAAAATTACCATTTGATTCAACAGTTCAACTTCTAGTTATATATCTCAAAAGAACTGAAAGTAAGAACTCAAATATATAGTTGTACACCAATGTTTATAATAGCATTATTCAAAACAATATAAAAAAATGGAAACAATCTAGTTATCCAATAACATATGAATGGGTAAATAAATTGTAGTGTATTTGCTGGTCAGAATGGCTGTCATCAAAAGAACACAAGCAACAAATATTGGCAATGATGTGGAGAGAAGAAACCCTTGGTGGGCTCTTGGTGGGAAAGTAAATTCATGCAGCCACTGTGGAAAATAGTATGGAGATTTCTCCAAGAATCTCAAAATATAATTACTATATGACCCAGATTCCACCCCTGGGTATATAAAAGCAAAACCAAAACCAAAACCAAAAACACTAATTTGAAAAGATACATGCATGTCAATGTTCATAGCATCATTATGTACAATTGCCAAGGTATGGAAGCAACCTAAGTGTCCATGAACAGGTGAATGGATAAAGAAGATATGATATACACACACACAGAGATAGATAGATATAGATAGATATAGTATGTATAGATATTTATTGTATACTACACACACACACACACACACACACACACACACAATGGAATACTACTCAGCCATAAAAAATGAAATTTTGCCATTAACAGCAACATGGATGGACTTGGATGGCATTATGCTAAGTGAAATAAGTCAGACAGAGAAAGACAAATACTATATGATATCACTTATATGTAGAATGTATAAAATACAACAAACTATTGAATATAACAAAAACAACAACAAAAAAAGAAGCAGGCTCACAGATATAGAGAACAAACCAGTGGTTACCAGTGGGAAGTAGGGCAGGCAATAAAGGTATGGAGGAGTGGGAGGAGTGGGAGTAACACACTATTGAGTATAAGACAGGCTACAAAGATGTACTGCACAACAAAGGGAACATAGCCAGTATTTTGTAATAACTGCAAATTAAGTGGAAATGTGGAAGTTCTATAATAATTAAAAATTAAAAAAATAAAATAGAGTGTAGTACATTCTTACCATGGAATGTTATTCAGCCTTAAAAAGAAGGATATTCTAACACATGTTACAGTCTAAATAAACCTGAGGACATTATGCTAACTGAAATAAGACAGTCACAAAAAGAAAAATACTATATGATGTCATTTTTATGAGGTATCCAGGGTAGTTAAATTCATAGAAACAGAAAGTTTACTCACACTTACCAGGAGCTTGGGGAGAGGGAAATGGAGACTTGTTTATTGAATACAGAGTTTCAGCTGAGCATGATGCAATGGGTTGGAGGTAGATAGTGATGATGATTGTAACATCTATGTGAATATACTTAATTCCACTATATTGTACACTTTAAATTGTTAAAATAGTAAATAGTTGTGCATATTTCATCAAAATAAAATAATTAGGTACTTTAAGTGGGAGGGAAATAGAACTTGATTGTCTGCATTTTCTATATTAATGGACAGTCAGCAGGGGCAGAGAGAGATTGGGGCCTTAGACCAAATATATCAGGGGAGGAATTCATTACTCATGTTTTATCAGGGACTGTTTCCTGGGCTAAGAGTGAGCACCATATTCAATGCAGCCTGGGACCACTGTCCACAAAATAGTGGTCAGGAAATAAGATCACATTATCTGAAGTAAAAGGAATTCCATCCAAATAACACTGTTGAGTGGCACAACCACACTTCCATGGAAAAAGAGACACAAGGAAGAATATTCCAGAGTTGTCATATCATTCCTAGTAGAGTCATAGAAACAGAATCCACTTTAGTTTGTTTAAACATAATAAATTTGTACAGGTGATAAAGGAATAGAGATCAAAGAACACAAAATTCTTCATCAAAACCTTTACTTTTTGGCCTATAGGTAATGAGGGATATTTATTACCCTTTGAAATAATAAACAAATGTCACACTTATTCATACATCCAACCATTAATCTATTTATTCATTGTTTCAATCACCATGCACTCTAGGTTTTACCTTACTTTAAAGTTACCATATTTGGTCCTTAGGGCTCTATAATACACAATTATATCTCCAGGCAAGATGCACTAAGTTGAAACCAAACTTAAAAAATGACTATTTGGTTGCTACTTAGATTCTTGATCACTACACATAAAATATTTATATATATACACACACACATACACATACATACACATACACATATCTATATACACACACACATCTATATACACACACATATATATATATACATGTATATAATTACAATATTTATTTCTGCCTAAATAACATTATGTAAGGCCCATACAGAGTGTAAGCTGCATGAGGACAAGATCTTTGCTTTTCTCTCTTTACATAATCCAGAACAATGGCAGGGAGGACATAAGAATTTAACAAACAATGTAAATAATTAGAACCAAGCATTCCTTAATGAGAATTAGAATAGATGTGTGAATAAATTGTTAACTACTTTTTAAAGCCTTTTTATTTTTCTAAGTGACCATTGTCAGTTTTATTATTTTTTATTGAAAGAAAATAGAAACAGTATTTCAAAGAGATATCTGCACTCATGTTTATTGCAGCATTAACCACAGTAGCCAAGAAATGAAAGCAACCTAAATGCCAACACATGAATGGATACAAAAGATGTGGCACATATACATATACACAAGGGAATATTATTCAGTCACAAGGAAGGAGGATATCCTGCCATTTGCAACATCAATGGACCTTGAGCACATTATGCTAAGTGAGATAGGTCAGAGAAAGACAAGTACAGTGTGATATCACTTGCATGTCGCATCTAAAAAAGACAAGGTTTCTCTTTGCTCTTCAATGCAGGGTGTGTCTAGTCCAAGGGATTAGAACATCTGCTTAAGTCAAGCTCTCAGTGGGAACAGATATACAGATATTTCTGTAGAATAGTTTACTTTTCCATTAAACCCCATGATACATTGGTCACATATTCATTACTATATGGTTTCTTCTTTAAAAGGCAAAGCCATTCATTCTTCCTTCTGAACACTTGAAGCCACGACTAGACGGAGTCATTTAAATTCTCCAGTGGAGATGAGTTAACATCCTCGCAGAGATACTGAGACTGTGGTGAATAAGGTCACATAGGGGGAAACTGTACCGAAAGATTTTCTTCTGCTCCTCTGGTCCTTAAGTCAAATTAGAGACCTTAATCTAATATCTAAAATCCAAACAATCTATTATCTCAGAGGTTTGGTGTGATCATGGAATTCTGGCAATTGAAAACAATCACACATGTGTCAGCTTTTTGTTTTTACAGAAGTTTCTTACTAAGTACCCTCTGTGCCTAAACATACACTATGAAGATGTAAAGAAAATACATATATATATATATATATATAAAATGGTGTCTGTCTTCAGACGAACTATACTTTTATTTGAAAACAAATACTAGACCAAGTTAGTTGCACCTGGGCCAAGACTGTGTTCATACAAGGATGTCATGTACCTCTAACAGGGAGACTGTGATGTCTTTTCAGGATCTGAGCATCACTCCTAGCTTGGATCCTGATTCTGAGAGTCCTTGAAGTGTTTGGGTATTCTCATTTCCCAGCATATGGATCCAAGTACATTTCCAGAGGTCCCCTAGGAGAGGCACTGTGAAAATCATTATCATTTATCCTCATCCCAGAGTTGCAAGGTCCTCTCTCCTGGGATCCTGCCCTCCCCTCCAGGTGATAGTTCCATCATCTGAAATTGGTTTAGACCAAGGGTACGGGTTATAACCTTTTATCAATGTAACCTCTCAGCTTCCTATAAATATCCTTGATTCCAATGGTTTCCTCCCCATTCTTTTTTTCTCTACAGACACCTTGTTTTATTTGCCATCTTCAGAATTTTCTCTGGTCAGGTCTGCTGGCTGCCACTCCAACCAAATTATAGACTGAATGTTTGAATGTGTTCTCCAAAATCTATTTGAGGAAACCCCAACTACCAATGTCCCAATGTGCTTGGAAATGGGGTTTGGGAGGGATTAGATAATGAGTGTGGGGCCTTCATGCATCTAATTAGTGCCTGTATAACAAAGAATCATGAGATTCATTCTCTCTGTCTCTCTCTCTCTCTGTCTCTCTCTCTTCACCATGCTAGGACACAGTAAGAACCTTGTCATCTGTAAAGCTGTAAGAGGACCCTTACCAAGAAAATAACAATGCTGGCACAGTGCTTTTGGACTTACAGCCTCCAGGACTGGGAGAAATAAATGTTTGTTTTGTAAGCCACACAGTCTATGGTAATTTGTTATAGCAGCCTGAGCTAAGACAAACCACAATGCTCATTACTCTTATTGTATGTACTTGAATTCTGATGTTTAAATGCCAACACCTGGCCTCTGTGTGTCTGGGTTTTTCATTCCCCATTACTATCAAGGCATCCACTTCTGCAGTGGTGCATCACCCCTTCTGTACTTGTCTACAGCAGAGACGCCACCACTGAACTTAAGGATGTTGGGAATTCCTCTCACCAGTGAATATTCTTAGTGTTTAGTAATTTGTTTCTAAACACTGTAAAAGTGTAATTGAAACCTATGAAGCAAAGGTTACTGTTGTTGAGATTTCAAGGGGTAACAGGAAAGTTCATACCTTATTTTTGAAGCAAATATAAGGGATTAAAAACCAAGGCCAAAGCAAAAACAAGATTAGGATGCAAACGTTATTTTCTAGTATTCTGATCTTAGTCTTAGATCCCTCATTAAGCAGGCTAATGTCATTTCTGGAAGCAATGAGCAATTCCATTTATTCACATTCCATTTACTATTTTAATTATTAGTATTTTAGTTTGTTTTCTTTGTTATTCGAGAAATAACACAAGCTAACTTTGCAAAATTGAAAATATAGTGTATATAATGAAAAGCATGTGTCCTTTCCATCCCTGATGCCAAGCTGCCCTCTCCAGGAAGAACCAATGATACCAATTTCTAATGAATCTTCCAGAAATGTACTATACATACATGTGTATGAGTGCCCAAAATAATTGCCTTTTTTTTTTTATGGTGAACACATTATACAAACTGTTTTGTGCCTCATTTTTTCACTCTACATTCTATCTTCCAGATTGTTCTATATTTATACAAATAGAGCTCCACTATCTATTTACTAGCAACCTAGTATTCTAGTATAAATGCATGCAAAATATATATTACCAAATTACATAAATGAGCATTAAGTTGTTTCCAATCTTTTGCCATTAGAAGTGAAGCCTCAGTGAAACTCTTGTATATATGTACATACACATATATATGATTTTGCACACATATATATTTCCTAAAACTGAACACACTATATCAAAGTGTCCATGCATTTATTCTATCTAATGTGGGCCAGGCATCAGTATTCTCTAGAAATCACTTTTTATATTTAAAGCATTGCTGGATGAAAGTGAAATGCATGCACATCAGAAATAGGCCAGAGAACATACATGTATATTATATTATATATCTGATTTCTTTACAAGGAGAGCTACTTCTTTTTAAATAGTGAGCTCACTACTTTCATAACATTACCAAGAATGTTAGCTGGGGCAGGCAATAACGAAGCGATCCTTTTGCAAAGGTTGTCCAAGGCTTGTACAAGCAAGGAACTATCATCATTTTTAGTATCAACAATTCTCTCTCCCAAATCATTTATCTCTGTACTCATCTCCTCACATTTCTTTCTAAATCCTTCAGTACACAGATCTTCTTGGACCTAAAAAAAAAAAATAAAAATGAGGAAGGAAGTAAAACTTTTTAAATCCCCCATTTTTTCAAGGATTACATTTTGTCAAATTTTAAAACTTTGTCAGACTATCTTTGTTTTATTCCTAAAATTGTTCTCTCTTAATCATGAAAGGAGACTCTTGTAACAAGGAATATTTCCTGGTTTGGACCTAAATATTAAGAGGAAGTGTAGTTTACAGCCTTAATAATATTCATATACCTTAGGGTTTTGCCAGGAGGCTAAGCCTGGCAAGAGGACAGATGTAATATTTTCCAGTCAAAAAATGCAAATGAGAGGTAGCCTTGGTCTGACTGCACTAATTCTCAGTCCCACTCAGGATGACACTGTCACCCATATTATAAAAATCTGTTATAAACACATGGCCCCTAAATTATAGAAATCTCTTATAAATCATGTTCAGATGAACAATGAGAGAAATCCCTCCAAGCCACATGATAGCTTGGGGATCTGTCCACACCTGGAGGCAATGCAGCAAGTGTAAAATCTATTATTTCTATGTGTTTTTAAGTCTGGACATTTCTGGTAGTTTTATGTCAGCACAGATCTACCTCAGGGCCTTGGGCTGAGCAGGTCTCCTGGTAAAAGGTAGTGATCTTGGTAGAGCGTACTAGTTGTTGTTCATATTAAACACACATAGTTGGAATATCTGTTCAATCAAGCCCTGTGAGATCATATTAAAATTCTCTAAATGGCTATTCAACCCTATTTATATTCTCTGAGGGCTTGGAGTAGAGGGGGGAATACTCATCCTGAACTCTCCAAAGTCTACTTACAGAGCCGAATTTAAAGGTTTTGGAAGGATTCAAAGGCTTCAGGGTTTTAATAAATCACAAGCAGTAGATGCACTTGTGATCTTTGCATGACCATGCTGTAACCTTCACCCATCCATTCCTGGGGTACCAGGGCAAAGCTATCAAGCTCTACTACTGCCACAGCCTGATTCACCTTCAGCTGATGCTCCAATATCTTGTTTGGCTCTCTCAGCAGGTTTTCTCTTTCTCTCACCAGCTTCTCCATCATCTGGACTATGTGTTTCTGGAGACTTCTCTTCTGAGCCTCCACCTGCTGCTGCTGCTCCTGCAGTTTCTGATTCAGCAGCTCCTGTTCCTTCTCAGCTGTCTCCTTCCAAGTCCACTCTTCTGCCCCAGGAAGGTATTAGAGAGGGAAAAAAATAGGCAAGAATTGACCTCCACCCTCCTGAGCTCAGAGGCCAAACCAAATTGAAGAGAGAGGTAGGAAATCTCTGAAGTCCTCCCCCACACCCCATGTCCACACCATCGAGAGCACACTTCAGAATGTGAGAGAAAATGCTCTGCCTGTCTGGCATCCAATCACAGTTTCCTTTGCTGTTTCCAAATGCAGCAGGGTTGTTCCACAGAAAGGAAGGAAGCTCCGGTATTGGGAAGGTTTTGCTCTCACACCTGTCAGAGGGCACTGCAAGAACATACGCATCCCACTGTGAGCCCAGCCCTACCCCGTACCTGCTATGGCCTTCTACCCATCAGTGAGGGCTTTATCTGCCTGCAGGATTTCTCTAGTGCCACCTGGGACAGCAGAAACCTCTGGAGGAACTCATTTGCCTGAGGAACCAAGGAGGAGCACAGAAATTAGATTTCCAATAGGGAAATTAGTGCTGCAAAGACAACTAAGTCCATGTAAATTTTGCTTCAAGTTTAAAGTTCCACAGTGGTTCCTTACAATGAGTCCAAGCTCCTTAGAGTGACCTGTCTCTCTCCAGTCTCTTGCCCAGTGCTACTTCCTTCTCCCCACTCTAGAATCCTGCCAGTCAGAATCATGTTCAGTTCTACAAACCCCAAATCTCTGGTGCTTTTACATATCTGCTTTACCAGTGTGAAATAGCGCCTCTAAATTGTGCTGCTGTTCTCCTCTGCCACTAGCTGGTTATAACTTTAGACAACTTATTTTAACCTGCCTATGCTTCTCAGTTCAGATCTTTAAAATGTTGATAATGTAGATGCTTCTTAATGCTATTTGAAAGATTAAGTTAAAGAGTCTAGGGAAAGAGCTTAACATTTTGGCTATAGGAAACAACAGTTCAATATATATTAGTTGCATTTTTATTGTTGTTTTTTATTATTTTATTATTATTAATTATTATTATTATTATTATTATTATTATTATTATTAATTATTATTATATTTGTTTCTAACACCTAAGTAGCTCTTTCCTGAGTGTTATAACTTGTCTATGTAGTTGACATCCTGTCTCACTTGTGATCATCCTTGTGTACAAAGGCTGACTTGTAAATTATCAGTGCTCAACACTTCAAATATGTTATTGAGTAAAAAAAAAATGAATAATTTCTGTTCTGTCTCTTGTGGATTTAAGAAATCTGTACTCATGGTTGGGAGTTGACATTTGTACTCTCTTCAGGAATAAATAGCATGCAGTGAATCTTAAAAGCCACAGCTGTTTGAATGGCCCCATACTCTCTCTTTATGCATGCATGGAGCTGCACTCTCAGATTTTCAGGAGACCCCTTTGACTATTCTGTAGGTTCCCCATGTTTCCCTTATTCCTCACCTTCACTCCTTTCATGGGCACTTGGTGATATTCCTTTTCAATAATTTCCTTTGCTTTCCTGTAGAGTTCATGACCTCCAGGAACAGAGAAAGTTCCTGCTGAGATACTTTTTATTAGTGTCTTTGAAAGCTGATCAAGTTTAGTCTGGCAGTATTTGATTGATGTCCCTTCATTCTGCATCAAGAAATCCTCTTTCTTTTTCTTTATGATTTCCTAGAGGGAAGAAAGTTAGAGGGCTGTCACCAGAAGCAAGGAACAGAGGAAGTAAATTTCCAAAGGATCTGGTAAAAGAATTGGTCTAACTGTGTTCCTCATGAGAAAAGTATTCTGTTGGAGGACATGTAATAAAACAGCAGTCACAAGATTTGATTTATTCACAGCTCTGAAAACTCTGGAAGACCATGGGGAAGTTCCCTAACCTCCTTTGGGTATTTCATCTGAGCTGTTGGAGTTGCATTACCTAATCTCTGTGGTTCCTTGAAGCTGCCACATTCAGTGATTCTCTCTGTCTTCAATGATAGATACAACAAGGAGCAACCTAAGCTGAAAGTGGCCAGAGATGTGGATCTGAAAAGAGAAATTTTGGTTCCCAGCCATAGGAGTGTGTTCACAGAAAAAGAAGCCAGCTAAAGAATGTCTTGGGTGTTCTGGACAGGCTTGGAATCCACAGAAGTATTTATTTCAAGAGGATATCCATTCTGATTTTTCATTGAAGGTCAAAGAGAGTTCCAGATAAACTGCCTGAGTTCTGGCAGTCAAAAAAGAAGGAAATGTAGTCCTTTGAAACTCTGTCCCTCATGAGAACATGGACTACTTTATCCTTGAGTGAGAGATGAGCCATGGGACCGGTAACAACATTTCTAGGTTTCGTTCTTCAAGGGGAGGCGACATACGGTAAATACTAAAACAGATTACAACAAGATTCCTCTGTAACTCCTGCTTGTCTTCCTTGAAGGAGTGCTCCATGAAGACTGCAGGGGCTTCCCTCTCACAGGCAGCGTGCACCTCCAGCAGCTCCTGCAGCATGTCTGTGGGGAAGCTCACTCGCTGGGCCATCTGCTCGCTGTAGTGGTTGTCTGCCTTCTGAATGGCAGCTGAGTTCTCCAGCTGGGCCAGAGTTGTCACTGCATTCTCCAAGCGAGGTACTGCTCTGCTATTGATATTATCCACGTAGGTCACAACCAGAGTCCTCAGCCCTGAAGAAGCCAGGAAATTTAGGGGCTAAATATCAAGTTATCAGTCAATGGCTCCAGGATTCTGAGACTATGCTTCTAGGGTCATATACACATGCACACACACAAACACACACAAGCACCCCTACCTCCTTCTACTATTATCACCTTCATTTTTTTACTGACTCTTCATTTCTATGGTTTTCCAGGCCACAGGACTAAAAAAGTTAATATCTACTTCTATCTAACATACTAGGGGCTACCTGGAAAATACAGTTCCCCATTTTAAAAATTGAAAGCAATATAGATTACATAGATAGACAGATGAGGCAAAGTGTTCCATGTTTAATTTATTCCTAATTCTGAGGCTTTGAATGGATTTTCAGTGATTTATGGGCTAATATTTATTTTTGGACCACTCTAAATTCTCAAAATATCTTTTGAATTCTCCTTGTGAAGAACACTTGTATAGGACTTCCTTTGAAAACATGCAGTATTCTGTCTTTACACCAAGAGAGTGATTATATTCTAAGTGGAGGATGTTTTCAGATAAGTGGGAGCCACAGATATCATTCACAAAAGTTGCAATTTGGGGAAGGAATTTGTAAAGCCCCCAAAGTGAGATAATTATAAAGTATACAGATTTCTTCATGGAGTATAAATGTCTGTAAAATCAGAATTCTTTATAGAATCAAACAAAAATACTAGAAAGCACATTATATAAAATATTCAACACATAGCAGTCCCCATGGAAATGGGAAAAAGAGACTCACCTTTCCCAGTGACCATGATTCCTTCTGTGAGGGTCTTGGTCCTTGCATCAGCGAAGATGTAAGAACAGAAATTTTTTGTTTGCTCCTGGAATTTAGGATCCAGTTGGTCTTGAGATACCATCCCAATATTGGCTAGAATTTTTTTTTCCTATGTTGGCCAGTCAAAGACAAAACACTTCCATCTTAGAAATAAATGCCTGATGCAGTCTCTGGGTAGATTGGATGTTTGGGCTTTGGGATTCTTCCCTGAGGGACAGAAAAACAGGGATTAGAGTGTGTAGAGTCTTGAGGCGAGGGGGTTACAGGTGTTCATGGCAGGGATTTGTGTGTCTTTGCCATTTCTACACACAGAACTCTTTTAACATAGACATTCAATACTTCTTTGCACATCAGACTTATACCAATGATATAACTGCAGAGAAATTTAGGGAGACATCTGATCCAGTAAAGGAAACCTATGGCTGGTCTCTCCAGACATGCACATAGTAGAGTGGTTGTCTATGATGTGTTTGCTTAACTAGCAGCTAAAAAGATGAAAGGTCACATGAAACTTTCTGCTCAACTCAACCTCATGTAGGAATTGAGCTTTGGAACCAAAAAGGAGAGCTACAAACAAGGGATCATGGACAGTAATTGGAATATTAGGAATGACATCCTCATTATTTAAGGAAAACTGTTTTGATGCTAAAAATAATTGATGCAGTGTTATCTATTTTTTAGTAAAAACCTCTGAAGTATAAATGTACCTGAAATGTAATTTTAAGGTATCACCACTAATCTATAAACTCTTTGAGGTAAATGATTATATCTGGTCCTCTCCTGCCAGCCAATTTCTTAATAGCTGTTTTGAGAAATCATAAATAGAAACATGAATGTAAGAATGAATAAATTGGGATTGATATTTCTCTCAAGGATTCAATAGACACACATCCTTGGAAATGTAACCCATGAAAATAATTTTTTACCTTGTAATTAATTCATGGTTAAACATGTGGGAATTAGGAGAAAGCTATGATGTGGAAGGTAAAATGAATGTTCTAATAATTGTCAGTATTATTGAAAAGGCATAGATTGTAAAGACAGTCACTTCTTCAGGTTCATTTAGAACATATAATCATTTTGTAGATGATATAATTATACAGGATTAGAAAGTTTTATATCCCTCTTTGAAAAGAATAATATGTGAAATCTATATTTTGTTCATTAGATAAGCTTTTCACTGCAGTTTCATGTCTAACAATTAGCTGATTAGTTGTTTTCTTCAACAGAGACAAATTGAAGGAATAGGAAACACAGTGTCCAGTCTTTAGAATGTTTCAGCACCCATTTAAATCTGGATGCTAAATTTAAAGATGTATAAAAAACATATTGGTTTTGAGTAATTTCACTTTACACTTTACTTTTCTTGAGTAAACTTCAACTGTAGCCCCTAGATCTTTGCAACCCACTTTCCAGCCACCATTTCCACAGGCTTTGATTTAGTCTCAAATACAAATGCAATCACAGAGATGAGGGATATTGTTTAGTAGATCCCACACTCTATTGGACTGTACACTGCCCAGGCCATACTCTGATACCTGGAATCAGCTTCAGGGCATTCTCCAAGTACTCATCTTCTGTGATAGGCTGACCACATAACTGCAGCTCCAGGGTGAAATCCCATACAGTCCAGATAAAGTCTGGAAAGAAATTCACAAATTCTGTGGAATCTTCTACTCTATCAGGTGTTTGAGAGGACTTTGCCCTGATGTTTTGCAAGCTCTGTCACATAACTAAGATTTGATTAGGGAAAAGAAACTCACTACCAACAATTCCCACATTTCTCTAGTATAAAAATATTATAAACACACTCTTTTGCCATGGGTCCCCTCTGTTCCACCCAAGAAAACTAAATGACATTAAAGGAGAGACCGACTCTATCCTCATTCCCATGAATTCAGTGAAACATGGTGGTTCAGGACCTGGAAGGATACTGCAGATGCTCCAGGGCCGGGTGGTTGATGGTGCTCATGCTGTTCTAGACAAAGCTACTGCACAGAATCACGGCCAGGGCAAAGATCCATGAATCCTTCTTAGACTCATCCTAGAAAGCACATTAGAACAAGAGAGTTAGAAGTTTACCCCTACATTAGAAATTCATCTGTACACTTCTTCAATCATGGTTTCATTTATTATTTCAGCTAACATACTCACCATGCAAAGAAATTGCTTGAAGACAGATGTAAATGCAGATATCAACTTTGACAATTACAGAGACACTTCTTGTGTTTGCAAATTTTTCATATATAAAAGGATTCTAATGTTCACAGTGCTTTCTTTTTCCTCAATTGGATAAAGTAAAATAACATATACAGAAAAACTAATACAGTACCTGTTGTGTAATTAGGAATTCAGTGATGAGTGTGGGCACTTATTCATTCTGCAAATATTTATTAATCAGAGTCCATATAAAATATACCATAGTTGGCATAACTGGGTATTTAAATTATATCCAATCAATAAATACTTGCAGGAAGCTACTAAATATCCCCCACTGTTCTTAGATTTTAAAAAAGCAATGCTAAAATTGAAAATTTTCTTTCAACATGATTATTTCAAAGCAGTGGACAAACATCCATAACAGTAAGTGCAAAAATGATAGAAGTATCTGTAAAAGGCTTACTCTCAGTAATGTATATAAGCAGTGAAACCTATAGCTATAACACTAAACTAAAATTTAGAAGTCTATCAAGGAAGAACAGAGCTATGAAATTTGGAGAAAGAATATGTGATCTGAAAGCTTCCTCAAAGTCTTGAGCTGAATATTAAAGAACTGGTAAATGTGGAACTGAAGAAATGAAGGTGAACCCTTTAGACAGGAAAACCCAGAGAAACAAAATTAGAGATGGGAGAAGACAGGGATCTTGTAGTTAGAACAGAGTCATTTGAGGGCAGAGGGCAAGTGGAGAAGTTAAGGTGAGATTTCATGCAGCCTAATCAAGGGCCTTAAAGCCCAGGCTAAGTTGTATAAATCATAGCATTGTCTAAATGATGGCATAAACTGGAAATAGTTTTTTTTTTTATTATTATAAATGGCATGTAAAGTTGCTCCCAGTGTAAATGCAAAAACTGTGGTTTATGTTGAGAAGATTCTAAATGGGAGTTTGGGGGGATAAGAGTCTATTCATTACTTTCTTCCCCCAAAACCCAGCTTTTAAAAATAATCAATTAGGATAAGAAGAAGTAGCAGTTATGACAAACAATTATTTCAACAACAAGATTATATCATTGTTTGATATATGGCTTTAAAAATAAGCACAGACTTTCTAACTCCTGTTGAGAAAAAAGAGAGAGCTATAAAAATGTAGGTACTATTTCCAAATAAGTCTCAAAAGGGGGAAAGGAGGGATAGTTCACTTCACCCATTAGCAGAAAGCTAAAACACCAAAATCCATTTTAAATGTTTCTTGTAGGACAAAAACTTACTTTTATAGAACTTGCACATTCAGAGGTGTCTCACAGATTTCCAGAACACTCTGTGAGTAGTTGATGAACTTCATCATAGGAAATGTAAACCCGTCTCTTAAATCCAACCCTCAAATACACTCTTCACCTTGTAGCTGAGAAGGTGAATCAGAAATATTTCCTCACTCACAGATTGATACTTCTCCTCTTTCTTAATTATGCTTAACTCTAAGTTCTCAAAACCAGTCAGGTGCTGCCTGGATTGCCTTTCAAAACTGAAGGACTTATTCCCCCAGCTGTTGGGAGTGCTGGTGGAAGACAGTATTCAGGTGTCAGCCCTCTTAATTAGAAAGGCTGCTGGAGCAGCTCTTCAAAAATGTATCAGCGCCCCAGTCCCAAAATCAGGATAACTCAAAAAAGCCATTCCAGCCATGGAGCTCCCATGAAATTCCCAGAAATTGGGGATTGCAATGCAATGTAATTTCTTCTTCTCTCCAGCCTGCTTCTTTCCCAATTACATGGTATTAAATCTGACTGCAGATAATGTCTTGTCAATTGAACTAAAGACTCTTTTAGGGCAGGACATTTATTTGGTCACTGATATCTACAATGCTAAGTCCAAAGGCCTGGAACTCAGCCGTTCAATAATGACTTACTAAATGTAATCAAGTCTTCCACACAGTGCCAAGAAATAAAAGAATTTATCTAAGACACCATGATAACTTACCTAGAAGTGAGATTCAAACAAATCATAGTTTGCCTTATTTACTATAATTGATTTCTAGATTTTACAGATTAAAGAAGTAAAATTTCTAGGACCATGGAGAGATAAGGGGAAAATCCAGAATAAAAAGTATTTAACTGTGAATTTCTGCTTTACCATTCGCACATCCCCCAGGCTCTAATTGTGCAGAAGGACCACCAGAGTATGATTGGGCTTGCGTCGGTGAGGCACACACCACATCCAGATGCCCTTGGTTTCAGACTGCACTGTAGAGCCTAGAGGAAAGCCTGTGAGGAGAGGGGAGAAAGCAGCATTCAGTTAGAGCAGATAATCTAAACCACCAAGGGGCTACAAAGTCAGATCTATTGGAATGTCAGTATCCCAGCATACGAGTTGGTGCTTTCTCCATTTCCTCAAGAATGTCCTACTTTCTGTGTCATCTGTTTCAAGGAGGAAGGAATATTAATTGTGATAAAGATACCAAGCAAGGGCTCAACATAGAGGCAAAGGGGAATCCATGAATCAGACAAAATGGAAGTCACTGATAATCATAACAAGAGTATCTTGAAAGAATGGTGAGGTTCAAAGCCAGAGGGAAATGGACTGAAGACAGACATGGGAAGAGAAAAAGGTGGGAAAAAAATCAAGATTATATTTTTTGTCAGACAAATTTTTCAAAAGTGGGGAGAGGTGTTAGCCACAGTAGTATATGACATACAGGAAATATTTTTAAGATTATAGACATTTGAACACATTTATATGTTGATGAGAATAGTCCATAAAAAAGCAAAATGTGTTTCAAGAGTGAGTAGACACAATTGTAAGAGTCCAGTGCTTAAGCATGTAAAATAAGGTAGGATTGTGAGAATTGGTAGGAGAAATTTTGCTTTACAGGAATAAAACATACAATATGATAATGAATTACAGTAAGACAGTGGTTTAGCAGTGAGAAATAGGAGTGGAAAGTTGATTTGTTAAGAGAAGTTTGGTTCTCCCTACACATGATCAGGACAAAAATTAAGAAGCTGAGGTATTAGCTAGAATCAAGCAATTGGTCCTTGACCCAGTACAACACTCACCATGATTCTGACCTGCAAGATGGTTCATCAAGTAGGATTTGCCTGTATGATACGGTCCTACAATGGCCACCACCAGCACTGGCAAAGAAATCTCACCAAGAATCTGCAGAGATTTTTGGTTCACTGAAAGCTCCTTGACACTTTCCAGCAGACAAATGGGGTCCATCATTTTGGGTCTGGATGCCATGGCAACCTGCCAACCTAGAAGAGCTTCTTAGTGGAAATCAGATTATAAAGTCATTCTCTAAATCAGACTTATACAAAGCATGTATCAACTTAGGGTAAGGTAAGTAAGAGTTCTGTGCTTTCCATGAGACAAAATGTAACCTAGAATTAGCATACTGCAGAGGTTTTCCCCCATCATTCCCTCAAGTCTCTCATGATATTGGTAGTGAAATAATATAATATCACTCTCCAAAGTGTTATTTCAAAATAATAATATAATTAAAGTTATTGTTATGATGCACTGAAGGCCTACAATATACCAAGACCTTTGATAATAACTTACATATCCAGCTAAACTGATATTCACAAGAGACTGAAAGTTAGAAATTAATATAACTACTTTGGAAATGAGGTAAATGGTTCTCACAAAGGCTGAGTGAATGTCATTGAGAAAGGATTGAAAATCTACATACTTGAGCAAAATGACAGACTAGCAAACTCTAAGCTCTTGTTTCCCCAAGGAGATATAAACAACAACCAAAATACTGGCTAGAATAACCTTACAGTAGTTCCATAAAACAGTCAAAGGTCCAAAGCAACCAACCAAATACCAAATCAAGAAACAGCCTCATTCAAAATGGTAGGAAATTCTGTGTTTTTTCTGTTGCCCTCGGTCCCCATTGTGGTAAGGTCTTTAAGGAAGTGGCAAATCATTTCCCAATTCCCTCCCCTGATTCAGAGAGAGGGAATTTTATAATGTTCTAACCTGTCAGGGCTGCCTCTTCAGGTCTCTGTTTCACCTCACATGAAACTCGGGGAAGGGTGGCAGAGGGGTAGGTGGTGGTAAAACTTGGATATCAGGTGGAAAGAAGCAGCAGGTATTTCTCAAGGAAAAATGTGGAGAGACAGCTCCACAGATGCCTAGAGCAAGAGGTTACCAGTGAATATATAAAATAGACTATCTAAGGCATCAATTGAGTTTCCAATTCCCTTTTTCAAAATAAACAGAGCAGAGCAGACTGCATTTACAATGTTCTGACATCTCATGGGCTGCCTGAAGGACTGTTATGTTTTCCCTTATTTGGATCTTAGGCAGGGAGAAGCAGTGGGCATTGCTTGGGAAAGCTGCAGGGAGAATGACCTGCAGACACCTATGACAAGATATTATGGGTGTGTAATATTGAGATGTATAATAAGAAATACAAATTTGATCATTGTCCTTATTCCTGGTATATAGCTCTTAAAACCCTATGTGATGAGAGAGATGAAATTATTTTTCTTGTAACTTTTGGTCTTTTGTCCTCAATTCCTAAAGTAGCTCCAGACTGATAAAGATGAAAGGAGAGTCTTTTGTTATTTGTAACAAGCACCTTTCAACCACAACTGAGTTTATGTTAATGAGGTGATTTTGTAAAGCCCCTAGATCACTACAGAATGGAGTTGGTTGCTAGAGGAATCAATGTTATTAGAAAGTTGCAACATTTATCCTGAAGCTCCAACCACTGGGGAGCAGAGAAGAGTTGAAAGTTGAGTTAATCACCAATGACCAATAGTTTACTCAACCATATCTATCTAAGAAGTCCTCCATTAAAAAAAATAAATAAAACCTAACTGAAGGGGTTCAGAGAGTTTCTGGCTTGATGAATATGTGGAGGTTGTTAGAAGGTGGCACATCCAAAGGGGTCATGGAAGCTCCACACGCTTTTCTTGATATCTTTCCCTTTGCATCTCCTATTTTGCTGTTTATAGGCTGTATCCTTTTTTAAAATAAACCAGTAATCTAGTAAGCAAACTATCCTTCCTGAGTTCTTAAGCCATCCTAGCAAATCATTGAGCCTGGGGAAGAGATGGGAAACTCCAATGTACAGCCAGTTAGTCAGAAGCACAGGTGACAACCTGGATTTGTAATTGCATCTGAACTGAGAAGTCTTGTGGGACTGAGCCCTTAATATGTAGGGTATAAACTAACTCTTGGAAGTTAGTGTCAGAATTGCTTATTGTGAAAAAATGCTCATGTATGTGGTGACCAGAAATAAGTATAGAGAATAGAAAGTTGAGAAGAGAAACTGAATTTTTCTTTTTCTTTTCAGGGTGGAGACACACAATAGACAATCAAAAGTTCAAAGGAGACATCCTTTGGGAAATTAATATACTTAAAAGGAGCACATATATGGGAAAACTGAAAAAGCAACACACAGGCCCAGGGAAGATGCATGCTCAAAAAAGCCTAAAAAGACTTTACAACTTCTCCTAAGCTTAATCCCAAGTTTCAAAATCAAGAGCCAGCTTAGGAAAAGACTTCCTTGTCAAAAGGCCAGTATGCAAAGAATGGGAAAGGTGACTGCTTTCATAAATGCTCAATTTTCAGGGGGTGGGAGGGTAATAACTCAGTAGTAGGGCATGTACTTAACATGTCCAAGATCCTGGGTTAAATCCTGAGTACCTCCATTTAAAATAAATAAATAGATAAATAAATATCCAATTTTTCAACAACAACAACAAAAATCACAAGACATACAAAATAAATGAAAATATGGCCCTTCCAAAGGAAGAATATAAAGTGGTAAAAAAAAAAAAAAAAAACAACCCTGAGGAAACAAGTGCATTAGATGTTTTAGGCAAAGACTTTAAAATAACTTTTTTAAAATATGCTTAAAAAGCTAAAGGAAAACTCAGAAAAATAACTAAAGAAAATCAGAAAAACAATATGTGAACAAAATTAGAAAATGAACAAGGAGATAAAAATAATAAAAAAGGAACCAAACTGAAATTCTGAGGCTGGAAAATACAATGAATGAATTTACACATTTTCTACAGGGAATTAGACTTGGGGGTAAAGCTCAGGGGAAGAGCATTTGAATACATATAAAGGGGATTAGACTTGCACAGGGAAAAAGACTCAGCAAACTTGAAGACAGGACATTTGAAATTATCAAGTCTCAGGAGCAGAAGGAAGAAATAATTTTTTTAAAGTGAATACAGCCTAAGAAACTTATGGAATACTGTTACATAGACAGGTATATACATTATGAAAGTCCCTAAAGCAGAAGGGAGAGGCAGGGCAGAGAGATTATTTGAGGAAATAATGGCTAAAAAATTCCCAATGCAATGAAATATATAAATCTACAAATGCAAGTTATTCAACAAACTCCAGTAGGATAAATCATCAGAGACCAATGCTGAGGCATATTATAATCAAACTGTCAAAAGACAAAGAGAGAATCTTGAAAGCAACAAAAAGCAGTAACTCATCACATCCAATAAGATTGTCAGTCAATTTATCAACAAAATATTTGGAGGCCAGAAGGCAGTGGAATGATATGTTTAAATTGCTAAAAACTGAGTGATGGGGTAGGGGGGAACCTACCAATCAAGAATACTGTTTCCAGAGGAGGGGGGTCAAGATGAGGGATAATAACTTCTCACAGAAAAATGACTGAAAACTGGCAGAACTCCTATACAAACAAGATTTCAAGAGATATTTCCACATAATTAGGGAGGAGTAAAAACTTCAGGTTGGGACCTGTGCACCTAGGGAAGGACTAAGAAGAAAAGGAAGACTGTGCAAACAGACCCTAACCCTGAGGAGTGAGTAGGTCAAGCCACAGACTTGGCATCCCAGTCCTGGGGTCCTACACAGAGGAGACAAGTCCCATTGGCTACTTGGAGAAAGACTGAAACAGATAGAAAGGCTGGAGAAGCCTAGACTAGAAGGAGTGAATGGGTGCTGGTTTGCCACCAGACAGGTTGGAGACAGGTCAGCCTGAGCAACTACCACCTTACTGTACACCCCAGGAAGATTTTCTATTCAAATAACAACAAAAAGAGTACTGTTGTGGTTATATCTATATGAGATAAAAAAGTTATTTCAAGCACTGTTAAAAGAGACAAAGAAGGACATTATGTTAAAAGAGTCAAGTTTATCTAGAAGATAAACAATTCTAAATATGTATACCTGAACCTCAGAGTTCCAAAATATGTGAAATAAACATTGACAATATTGAGCAACAGATCACTTAACAATAATACAATAGTTTAATACCTTACTTGCAATAATAGGTAGAAAAAACAGAGTACTTGAATAACACTATAAATTAATTGAACCTAACAGACATATACAGAACACTCTCATCCAACAACAAGAGAAAACATGTTTTCCCAGATGGGCATGGAATATTTCCAAGGATAGACCCTATTTTAGGCCACAAAACAAGTCAACAAATTTTAAAGGTTAAACTCATAAAAAGTATCTTTTCTGAACCCAATGAAATGAAACTGGAAATTAATAGATGGAATAAAACTGCAAAGTCTACAAATATGTGAAAACGAAACAAAATACAATTAAGAATAAAAATAAACTACCTGAAAATAATGAAGTCTATGTATGGAAAAACGCACAGGTAACATCATCCTCATAGGTAAACTACTGAAGACTTTTCCCACCCTCCTGCCCCCCCTTTTTGAGAAGGAGACTGCACACTTTAGGTCAATGTTCCCACACAGTTGCTCCTTCTTCCACTTGCCACTCTTCTTCTGTTTCAGGAGGATGTCCTGAATCTTGAGAGATTTAGGCCAAGGTACTTAGCTGAGAAGGGTCAGGATTTTTGCAACTTAATCCCATAAATGAAAATAAGAATGAAAATGCAAATATTGTTTTATATTATATTGAGAGACATATACATATATTTAGAGAGAGGAAGCAAATCTAGGAAAATGCCACCAGTGGGTAAATCTAGGTGAAAAGGATATGAGATTCCCTTGTAATTTTTTTCCAAGGCAAATTTGATTTTAAAAATTAAGTATTAAAAACAGTTGTACCATGGTTCTTCTGGCATATTTCTGATTGGCATTATATTAAAATTTCCCTATAATATCTATGCATATTTCATAATCAGACTATATAAACATGATATTATATTCAAATGTCTCAACTATTCAGTTCCATATTTATAGGTCAAGTATTCAAGATGCCTCAAATACTATCAAAAATATTTTTAAAAAATACCAGCTTTATCAGTTACTACTTGTGTGGCCTTAAACAAGAAGCCTCACCTAGCTAAACCTAAGTTTTTAAGAATAATTATAGGGGTAATATGAAAAAAATGGTAAGTCCAGTCTGGAGGATGTTTTGATAATAAAATCAGATAAGTCAAAGCTTATATATGAGCATAGAATGCAGCACAAAATGGGATTTCAATGCATGCTTACTGAATTAGATGGAGATTTATCCACAACAACTGCACTAAACAAATTGGGTTACATATTTGAACACAACCTGCAAACTTCAGGTTACTAAGAAACAAGGTCTATAATTTTTTTTTCAGAGCAAAGCAGCAAGAAAATTCAAACACTGCTCCTGTACCATCTCCTTTTGTCTGATTCTTCATTGTGGGAGAAAAGAATACAAAGGTAAAACAGGATCCTCTAACAGCTACATTATAATGACCAGAGTTGTCCAGTCCCCCTCTTTAAATGGAAAACTTAAAGGAAGCTGCAGGAAAATGTGAGAGAAACAACTTTATAAAAACCAGGTCTGTGGAATAGAATAGAAAGCCCAGAAATGAACCCACAGGCTCTTGGTCAACTAATCTTCGACAAAGGAGGCAAGAATATACAATGGAATAAAGATAGTCTATTCAGCAAATGATTTTGGGAAAACTGGACAGCAGCATGTAAATCAATGAAGCTAGAACATTCCCTTACACCATACACAAAAATAAACTCAAAATGGATCAAATGTTTAAACATAACACAAGATACAATAAATCTCCTAGAAGAAAACATAGGTAAAACATTATCTGACATACAGCTCAAAAATGTTCTCCTAGGGCAGTCTACCCAAGTAGTATAATTAAAAGCAAGAATAAACAAATGGGGCCTAACTAAGCTTACAAGCTTCTGCACAGCAAAGGAAACCATAAGTAAAACAAAACAAAAATATAAGGAATGGGAAAAAATTTTTGCAAATGCTGAAACCAACAAAGGCTTGATCTCCAGAATATGTAAGTAGATCATACGACATAATAAGAAAAAACCAACAGCCCAATTCAAAAATGGGCAGAAGATCTAAACAAGCAATTCTCCAAGGAAGACATACAAATGATCAATAGGAACAAGAAAAAAATGCTCAATATCACTAATTATCAGAGAAATGCAAATCAAAACTACAGTGAGGTATCACCTCACAATAGCCAGAATGGCCATCATTCAAATGTCCACAAATGACAAATGTTGGAGAGGCTGTGGAGAAAAGGGAACCCTCTTACACTGCTGGTGGGAATGCAGTTTGGTGCAGCCACTGTGGAAAACAGTATGGAGATTCCTCAAAAGACTAGGAATAGACATAACATATGACCCAGTGATCCCACTCCTGGGCCTCTATCAAGAAGGAACCCTACTTCAAAAAGACACCTGCACCCCAATGTTCATAGCAGCACTATTTACAATAGCCAAGAGATGTCAACAGCCTAAATGTCCATCAACAGATGACTTGATGAAGAAGAAGTGGTATATTTGTACAATGGAATACTATTCAGCCATAAAAACCGACAACATAACGCCATTTGCAGCAATATGGATGCTCCTGGAGAATGTCATTCTAAGTGAAGTAAGCCAGAAAGAGAAAGAAAATTACCATATGAGATCTCTCATATGTGGAATCTCAAAAAATTTTAAAATGAATATAAATACAAAACAGAAACTGACTCATAGACATAGAATACAAACTTGTGGTTGCCAAGAGGGCAGGGCGGGGGGAGGGACAGACTGGGAGTTCAAAACTTGTAGATACTGACAGGCATATGTAGAATAGATAAACAAGATTATACTGTATAGCACAGGGAAATATATACAAGATCTTGTGGTACCTCACAGTGAAATGTGTGACAATGAATGTGTGTATGTCCATATATAATTGAAAAATTGTGCTTTACAGTGGAATTGGCACAACATTGTAAAATGACTATAACTCAATAAAAAATGTTTTAAAGAAACAGACCTGTGATTTCTTAGCTGTGAATAAGCCACATAATTTTTAACATCAAATTAACAAACTGCAGCTATTCAATCCTGTTCCAGGTTGGTTTTCAAAATGTGATCTACAGAAAAAATAATCACCCAAAGGGATTGTTAAACCTAGGTTGTGTATGTATAAAACATGCTACAAATGATTCCAATGTTCTTATGAAAAACAAACCCACAAATGAGGGGGCAGGGGTTGGGGGACAGGGGAAGAGAGAGAATGAGAGGGAGGAAGAGGAAGCCAGAGAGACAGAAAGAGAAAGATAGTTTTGATGTGATCGTAAAGTTTAACTAATAAAGATCAGGGGTGAGGGGACTAAATTTATCGCTACATAGAGATTTACAGAGCTCTCACTGTGAGCTTTCTTAAATTGACTAATAGAAACATTAAAAAGAAACAATCTCTATAGATGACAGTTCCCTATAACCTCCTTGACAGGGATTGTCTTATTCTCTGAATTCTAACGCCAGCCCAGAGACCTTGACAGAGCAAGACAGGCAGGCTCCCAGGAGGACTCTCTCAAGGAGCAGCACATCGAGGGGGACACAGTGTGTCTGGCTGTCACTTTGCAGCTGCTACTGGTCCATACAGAGAAGCTGAGCTTCCTTTGAACTAAAGCCAGCCACAGACCCCTGCATGCCAGACAGCAGGCTACTTGCCCTTCCTCAGGTGTCACTTTGAATCTGAAATCAATCTTGCTAACTACTACATACAGAATAGATAAGCAACAAAGTCCTATTGAACTATATTCAGCATCTTGTAATAACCTATAATGAGAAAGAATATATATATATATATCAATCACTGTGTTGTACACAAGAAACTAAGACAGTATTGTAAATCGACTCTATTTCAATAAAATCAGAAAAGAAATCAATTTTGTACTGCATGTAAAAGACAAGGACATACCTGCTCCACACACTGGGGATACAAGAACAGTTCTCAGTGCCTCTCACACCTTGCTCACTAGCTCCTCCTACCAGTCTGACTCTCCTTCATGAAAGCTAAAAAAGAGTGAGGAGGTTCATCTTTTCTTGGTCCATCTAGTATGATGGTAATAAAACTAAAGCTGAAAGCAAAAGTAATTCATGCTGTTTTTCATTTAGCAGAGTCATGCTAGATCCACTGATTACAGTACGAATATGGGTGTGTAGTTCATGGTGAGAGGAGATTAGAAAAAGCTATTTAATAGTCACATCTTAACACATGCCACCGCTTTCTGTGGGCTGCCCTGCACTGGAAGGCCTTCATAGCCCCCCTTCTTGATACATCTCTCCCCCCCTGTAAAGTTGCCAAAGGCGGCTTAAGTTTCCTTGGCAAACAAGAAAAATAGAAAATCCATGGCACAAATGTAAGCAAGGCTGTATACAACAAGTATAATTCAAACATTTTCCTCTTGGTGGGGATTCCTGGGTATTTTTGTTAGTAAAGGGCTTTTAACATTTTACATCTGTTCCATAATTATATATGTTTAGTTAAATGAATATCTTTTATCATAATTAGAAAATAAAGATTAAAGATGGAAATGAACAACCCTTCATTGTATTATCTGGAGATGCTCACTATTGGCATTTTGCTCAGCATGCCTGTACTTCCCTAACACATGGACCCTCTCCTAACATAGATACCCTCTTTCCACAGGAATTTAGCCAATTGGACCAGTTCCAAAGGGATGTATTTGGTCAGATAAGAAAGTGACTGGGTGCACACATTTGTGAGAAAGAAAATGGACCAGTGTATAAGGGAAAGATGAGAAGTGCAGCAGGGAGATGTCCAAGGAAGCCAGACTGTGAGGGTATAGGGAGTACTTCTCCTTCCTCCTCTTCTCCACCTTCCTCAGCATTCTCCGTGTCTATGGGAACTTCTTCATAAAAGGCCAGGTAGTAAATATTTTAGGCTTTTTGAGATATAGGTTCTCTGTCACAACTATTCAGTGAAAGCACCCATGCAATAGGTAAACAAATGGGCATAACTATGTTCCAGTAAGACATTGTTTACAAAGGTGGACAATGGGAAGTCATCCTGGTTTAAGTAAATGTGGTGCTACGATATACCAGAGGTTGTCATCAGCTCATATATGTATCATTGTCTTACAAGCCAAGTAAAATGGTCCAAGTCCAGAATCTCAGGCTGAGTGTCTGCTTCTAGTGCCATTTGGGTTAAAGTGTCTAACTATCCTCATTGTCTTGGAGCAGAGATGCAGAAAAGGAATCTGTGTACTGTCCATGTGTCTATACATCATCCACATGGGTTCCTGCCTGGTCCCCAAGCCATGCATCCACACGTCTATGCCAGTAACAGTCTCACTCCCAACAACATAGCACTGCCAGTAGCTCCTAGATCAGCCAAAGAGAAACAAAACGTGATGAAATACACTCAGTGGTAGTGAGGAAGAGGCTGGTTTGGTGTGTGACATCTGCCCAGGTCTGCAGGCCTCTGTGAGTGTGGGAGGAAGCCTGACATCTGGATACATGTCAAGGTGACTGTAAACTCAATTTTGGAATGGGGAATAGGAAGACACCAAGCAGCTATCTGGGTATTTTTCAAATTCATTTGAGTTGTTAAAATATCCACTCTGTTTCCGATTAGTCTTTTCCATATGTGGTAGTTGCTTTTAGGGTCCCTACATTTCCAAAAATCCCCAGAAGGGCAAAAGAAGCCTAAAGCTGAGTGATTATAGAGAGTTTAAGGGCTAGAGTGGGAAGGGGAAAGTCTGATAAGGGTGGATTGAGGGTTGAAGTATATAGTTATGGGAACATTTAAATAGACCTCAGGATAGAGTTCTATTAGATTTGAAGGGGAACATGTTAGAATCTCCAGTCTTGGAATAGCCAGTATCCTTTCCATTTGGCTTTTAAACCGCCAGAATGAAAGTGTTGCATGGGATACAAGTAGGAACCAGGAGTACCTTATCTAATAATTCTTGAACTATTAGCACCCATCAAGTTTCTCTTGTGTTATGTTATATTGGGGGATCTTGGGGGGGTGGGCATGGACAGAACTACTTCTACTTACCATAGCATTCTATTATGGGGTTCTCCACCTCATACATGCCCAATTTCAGTTAAATTCCTTGTCTATAAAGAAGAGAAGTCCTGTCCACTAATTGACTTAAGTCCACAGTAAGATTGGTACTAGGTTGAAGAGGACAGAGAAGCTTAAGGAAGTCAGGTAAAGCCATTAGAGGTAACAAAAGTGAAAGAAATGAATAGGAGACCTGTGAAAGAAGTCCTGCAGTATCACAATGAAGTATAATACCCCAATCCATGAAGTTATTGGAGTAGTTGGTCTAAGAGGAAAATTGTGTTGACACAGAAGGGATCTTATAGATATACTGAGGGACTGGGAGGCAAACTATGAGACAAATTATCAAAACCCACCACTGGCAGTTTGGTGACTTTGAAGAAGGTGCCAGAAAAGGAAGCAGTGTTAAAAGTGAAATATGTCACTCCAAAATTAAAGAGAAATGTGGTAGGGTGCCCTTCAACTCACAAGGGTAACCTCACCCTGTGAATTTAGTGGGAACTGTGGTCAAAGAATGCTTGCTTCCTCAGAGCTAAGTTAGTATTCCTCCTGTGTGTTTTTGGGGCTTTTCTTTCTATTTGGAGTCTAGACAGTCCAAAATCCAGTGAACTTTTCTTTGTAATGCCAGCAAGTATTCTGTTCAATGGAAGCCCATATTTTGGGGTCCTGTCTTTGTTCAGATTTTTGTAATTGTTTTAGTTGTAAAGCCATGTGATTTGATAGTGAACTTTCTATTTTTTAGAAACGTTACCCTCACAATGCTGAGCTGATGTCTGAAATTCAGGCATCTCAGCATTTTAACAGTAGACTTTTTTCTGTCATAAAGCTCAAGTCTTATATCATTCAGAAAGCTGCGGCTAGAGCAAAGGCTACTTTTGTAATTCAGTTCAAGCCTTGACTGCTCTTTCCAAATAGTTTCTAATTGCTGGTGTTAATTTGCCACATTTCATCCTTCAGTTGTTTACAATTTTGAACAAAGGACCAAACGATTTTAACAAGATAAAACTTAGAATGGCTTCTAACCCTTTTTCTCTAACTCTTACTTTCTGACTGAACTCAGCAGTAATTTGAGACCCCTCCAGGTCTTCCAAGATAGTGGTCCATTTAGCTTTCTGAAACCAAAGAAAAGTATCACCACAAATAAGTTTATAAGTTGATATAAGTTTGGGGAATCTCAGAGAGTAAGCAGCCAAGGCTTCTTGACTTTTTGCATAGTTTCCCTCTTTCCTTTTGGGACTTGGGGAAATCATTCGCCATGCAATTTAATTGAAGACAAAGGTTTAAATGCTACTTTCTCAGTTTGTTTATGGTTGGGAGTATGTGGCATGAGTGGTTTGAGCATTGTCTACAGAAGGTGGAGATCCAACAGATTTATTCTCCACAGTAAGCTGAAAAGCAGGAGATCATTTTGAGGGGGGAACTAAAAGAGTGGGTGAAGAGGGAAGAATGGAGGCCCTGGAGGATAGGGCATACGGGATTGTGTTTGAGCAAGCAAACTCCTCTGCTGCCCTCTTGTGGATATCTGTGGCTGAGCAGCCAATCATCAGGCTCCCACTAACGAGCAACTGGTAGGTTGCTTTCCTCCTTGGCTGTAAACAGGATGCTGAATCAGTCATAGCTACACTTTAAAAAGATTAACCAGGGAGGCCGAGGGTGGGAAGGGATAGACTGGGATTTCAAAATTGTACAATAGATAAACAAGATTATACTGTATAGCACAGGGTAATATACACAAAATGTTATGGTAGCTCACAGAGAAAAAAATGTGACAATTAGTGTGTGTATGTCCATGTATGACTGAAAAATTGTGCTGAACGCTGGAATTTGACACAACATTGTAAAATGATTATAAATCAATAAAAAATGTTAAAAAAAATTAATTAATTGCTTTGTTTGTTTGTTTGTTTGTTTAGGCTCAGCTAGTCTTCTGTTGTTGGTAGCTTATGAGAAGTTTCCCCTATTTTCTGTCCTAGTCCCAAGGTTTAGAGTCAAGGAAGAAAGCAAAGCATTTCATAAATGTATGAAGCTGTTCCCTGCAAAGAGTGGACGCCTTTGGACAGGCAGTGTGCAGCTCTTGGATTGTGACTAGGTGGGATCAGAATGGTCCTTCTCAAGTGTCCAGATTGAACTTCATTCAGGGTGCCAGGGAGTTACTGAGCTATTTCTGCTGCTTTTTTTTTCCCTCCAGAAGGGTGCATAAGCCTTTAAAATATCTATATCTATATCTATATCTATATTTATATCTATATCTATATCATCAATCTATATCTATATAAAAGTCACATGTTCATTTGTACCTTGGGAAAAACAGATAGTGAGAGAGAGAAAGGTCTCCTGTGATGTCAATACAGTGACAAGCTGTTGGTGGTTTGCATTGTATCATTCTGTGTGTACATGTATCTTTGAAGAGTTGTATCCTATTAGAGAAGATGTTCTAGACCCCTCTTCTCACACAGCACCATAATTGCAAACATGTTCCTCAGCCGTGCTCATCTTTTTCACCTGTGTAGCCGTCCTCATGCTCACATCAGTGTCTTTACACTCTGCTATCCCTTGTGAGGATGGGAAGATTTAAGAGGTGTCCCCCGTGGCAGCTCCTTGTTGTCACTCAAGCCTCAGCTCAAATACTGCCACCCCAACGTAACCTTCCCTCTCCCTCAATCTAGGGAAACTCCTCTGTCATTTATTATTTCCTTCATGCCATACACCAGTCCTATTGGTAATGAATTTGTTCATTTATTTGTTGGCTTGTTTTTGGCTCTCCCCTGAGAGCAGAGGCCTTCTCTATTTTCTTTATCACTCTGTCCTCAGGGCTTAGGGTAGTATTGATGCCTGATAACTGTTCACTGATTGACTGAATTCATTCTGTGGCTGGACCAACTGTACTAAATGTGTTTAAGTGATTTATTTTTGCAGTGCATTTAGATCGTACCCTGAGTTATAATATTTTTAACAACACTGCAAGAATGCCTTTCTACACTTTGACGGTTCTTTTCTCTCTCCAAACATTAAATTGATACATTTTAAACATACAGAAAAGTGGAAAAGATAGTGCAATGAACACCCATATACCTTCCATTAAGATTTAAAATTTGTTAATATTTTGTCACGTTTACTTTCTCTCTCTACATACTTTTTTCGATGAACCATTTAAAACTTGTTTCATGACACTTCACAATACCCCTAAGTATTTCAGCATGCATCTCACAAGAATAAGTAACTTCTCCTAAATAAACATGTTATTAGTGTAACTGGGAAAAAATGGTAATTAATAATTCTCTAATATAACCTGATAGCCAATATTTGAATTTCCCAATTGCATCTAACATACTTTTATAGCTGTATCATTTATTTATATCTTTGAATCAGGGTCAAACCAAGTATCATGTTCCATATTTATTTGTTATATCTGTTTATATAAAACTAGAAGTATCATTTTGTGTTTTTAACTTGTTATTCATTTTAAAAACAGCGTTGATTTTTAAAAGAAACTACTTTTCATATAGAATATCCCACATGTTTATTTTCTCATGGTGTCTTTTATCTTGTTTTTCTTTCCCTATGTTTCCTATTGCTGAAGTTATATCTGGATACCGGCTTAGGTTATGTGATTATAATCACTTATAGTCATGAGTCTTTTTGATATTAAAATTATCCCAAACTTGCCCATGATATGTCCATTTGGCATATTTGATATGACCTATTTGATATGACCTCCTTAATCTTTGAGTGTACTTTTGTTTTCTGGCACCAAACTATATCATAGCCACATTTTGTGTTTTTCCCCTCCACCTGCAATCAATCTGAGATTTCTCTAAGGAACATTGTTTGCTACATTTTTTTAAGTGAACAAAAATTTGAAAACAAAAATCTGGGTGTTGCATTTGTTCATTATTTCTGCAGTGCTGTTGCTTCAAAAACATTTTAGTGGGCCAAACTGCTATATATATATATATTATATATATATATTTATATATATAATATATATACACATACACACACACATTTTTTAATTTAATTTTTATTAAAGTTTAGTCAGTTTACAATGTTGCATCCATTTCTGATACACAGAATAATGTTTCAGTCATATATATACATACATATATTAATTTTCATATCTTTTTCTTTATATGTTACTACAAGATACTGAATATAGTTTCCTGTGTTAAACAGTATAAACTTGTTTATCTATTTTATATATCTTAACAAGTTTTTAAGTTTGTAGTGCAGTATTGTTAACTGTAGGCATAGTACTATACTGCAGCTCTCTAGAACATACACATCTTGTGCAACTGACAACCTAATGAACAACCAATCTCCCTTTCATCCTCTTCATAGCTCCTGGCAACCAGCATTTTATTCACTACATCTATGACTTTGACAATTTTTAGGCACCTCATGTAAGTAGAATCATGCAGTATTTGTCCTCTGTGACCAACTTAATTTGCTTATGTAACGTCTTCCAGTTTCATTAATGTTGTGTTAAATGGTGGGAATTCCTTACCTTTTTAAAGCCGAGTAATATTCCATTGTATGATTAGACCACATTTTCTTAATCTACTCATTTGTTGCTGGACATTAACTGTTGATAGCTTTGTCTGTCTTATAGTTCTTTTTTACTCTTTTCCTTTCTTGCTGTCTTCCTCTGTGTTTTGTTGATTTTTGTTACTCTTTGATTGTTTTCTCTTTTTCTTTTTTCTCCTCTGTTGGTATTTTCATGTCATGTGGTTACCATGAGGCTTGCATAAAATATCTTAGAGTAATGTCTCTTTTTAAACTGACAATAACTTGACTTCAATCACATACAAAAACTCTACTCTTTTACTTCTCCAACTTTATATTTGTTGTCACATTTTATATATTTTTATATTGTGCATCCATTCATAAATTTTTATAATTATGTTTATTTTTAACATTTTTCTCTTTTAACTCTTAAACCAAAATAAACTGTGACTTACACACTACTATCACAGTGTACAATATTCCATATTTGTTTATATATTTATATTTATCAGTGAGTTTTATACTTTGGTATACTTTCCTGTTGCTATTTAGTGTCTTTTCTTTTCAACTTGAATAACTCCCTTTAGTATTTCGTGGTGATGAACTCCTTCAGCTTTTGTTTGTCTCAGAATGTCTTTATCTCTCCTTCACTTTTGAATACCAATTTTGTGGGATATAGTAGTCTTATTTTACAGTTTTTCTTCTATCAGCATTTTGAGTATATCGTTCTACTCCTTTCTAGCCTATAAGATTTATGCTGAGAAATTCTCTCATTTCTGGACTCACTATTCTGTTCCATTGGTCCATATGTATGTTTTTGTACCAATACAATGTTGTCTTGATGACTGTAGCTCTGTAGTATTGTCTGAAGTCTGGGAGGGTTATTTCTCCAGCCTCTTTCTTTCTCTTCAGTAATGCTTTTGTAATTCTAGGTCTTTGATGGTTCCATATAATTTTATTATGATTTGTTCTATTTCTGTGAAATATGCCCTGGGTAATTTGATAGGGATTGCATTAAATCTGTACACTGCCTTGGGTAGTGTGACCATTTTAACAATATTGATTCTTCCAATCCAAGAACATGAGATATCTTTCCATTTTTTAAAGTCTTCTTTAATTTTCTTCATCAGTGGTTTATTGTTTTCTGTATAATTTTTTCACCTCCTTGGTTAGATTTATTCCTAGGTATTTTATTATTTTGGGTGCTATTTTAAAGGGGATTGTTTCTTTACTTTCTTTTTCCTGATGATGATGGCTTCATAGAATGAGTTTGGGAGTATTCCCTCCTTTTCAATCTTCTGGAAGAGTTTGAGAATGACTGGTATGAGTGAACCCACAAACTTTTGGTCAACTCATCTTCAACAAAGGAGGCAATGGAATAAAGACAGTCTCTTCAGCAAATGGTATGGAGGAAACTGGACAGAACATGTAAAGCAATGAAGCTAGAACCCTCCCTTACACCATACACAAAAATAAACTCAAAATGGATCAAAGACTTAAACATAAGACAAGATACAATAAACCTCCTGGAAGAAAATATAGGCAAAATATTATCTGACATACATCTCAAGAATGTTCTCCTAGAATAGTCTACTCAAGCAATAGAAGTAAAAGCAAGAATAAATAAATGGGACCTAATGAAACTTACAAGCTTCTGCACAGCAGAGGAAACCATAAGTAAAACAAAAAGACAACCTATGGAATGGGAGAAAATGTTTGCAAATGAAACCGACAAAGGCTTGATCTCCAGAATATATAAGCAGCTCATATGACTTAATAAAAAAAAAACCCAATCCAAAAATGGGCAGAAGAGCTAAACAAGCAATTCTCCAAGGAAGACATACAAATGATCAATAGGCACATGAAAAAATGCTCAATATCACTAATTATTAGAGAAATGCAAATTAAAACTACAATCAAGTATCACTTCACACCTACAGAATGGCCATAATTTAAAAATCCACAAATGACAAGTACTGGAGAGGCTGTCAAGAAAAGGGAACCCTCCTTCCCTGCTGGTGGGAATGCAGTTTGGTGCAGCCACTGTGGAAAACAGTATGGAGATTCCTCAAAAGACTAGGAATAGACTTACCATATGACCCAGGAATCCCACTCCTGGGCATATATCCAGAAGGACCCCTACTTCAGGATGACACATGCACCCCAATGTTCATAGCAGCAATATTTACAATAGCCAAGACATGGAAACAGCCTAAATGTCCATCAACAGATAACTGGATAAAGAAGAAGTGGTATAGTTATACAATGGAATACTATTCAGCCATAAAAACCAACAACATAACTCCATTTGCAGCAACATGGATGTTCCTGGAGAATGTCATTCTAAATGAAGTAAGCCAGAAAGAGAAAGAAAAATACCATATGAGATCGCTCATATGTGGAATCTAAAAATAAAAACAAACAAACAAAAAAAACAAAGCATAAATACAAAACAGAAATAGACTCATAGACATAGAATACAAGCTTGTGGTTGCCAAGGGGGTGGAGGGTGGGAAGGGATAGACTGGGATTTCAAAATTGTAGAACTGATAAACAAGATTATACTGTATAGCACAGAGAAATATATACAAGGTCTTATGGTAGCTCACAGAAAAAGGTATGTGACAATGAATATATATATATATATATGTTCATGTATAACTGAAAAATTATGCTCTACACTAGAATTTGACACAACATTGTAAAGTGATTATAAATTAATAAAAATGTTAAAAAGAAAAGGAAATTCTCTCATAGTTATGGGTTCTCTTGTATGTGACAAGTTATTTTTTTAATGTTGCTTTGTAAAGTCTCTCTTCATCTTTGATTTGACAATTGCTTATAATGTGTCTCCGTGTGGACTTTAAATCCATTCCCTTTGGATTCTTTATGCTGTATGAATATGGATGTTTATTTCCCTCCCTAAATTTGGGAAGTTTTCAACCATTATTTCTTCCTAATAAACTTTCTGTCCCTTCTCTCTCTCTCTCCTCCTCCCATCATATTGTTCTAGTATTTCCTTCCTTTTACTCACTTTGGGCTTTCTTTGTTTCTTTGTTTGTTTGCTTTAGTTTCTTTTGGTGTAAGTTTAGATGGCTTATTTGCTTTCTTGTTTCCCAAGATAGGCCTTTATAACTACACATTTTTGTCTTAGAATGATTTTTGCTCTGTCCTATAGATTTTGGATTGCTGTATTTCTATTTTAATTTGTTTCAAGGTATTTTTTAATTTCCTCTTTGATTTCTTTGTTCACCCATTTACTTTTTTAGAACCTTGATCTTTAGCCTCCATGTGTTTGTGGCTTTTTTTTTCCAGCTTTCTTATTATAATTGATTTCTAATTTTATACCATTTTGATCAGAAAAGATGCTTAATATAATTTCACTCTTCTTAAATTTATTGAGTTTTGTTTTGTGGCCTCACATCTGATCTATCTTGTAGAATGCTTTATGTGCATTTGAAAGGAATATGTATCTGCTGCCTCTGGGTGGAATGTTCTGTGTTTATCTATTATGTTCATCTGGTCTAAAGTATTGTTTAAAGTCATTGTTTCCTTTCTGCTTTTCTGTGATCTAGCCATTGATGTAAGTGAGGTGTTAAAGTCCTCAAATATTATTGTATTATTGTCATTACTATTATTATCTTACTGTCTCCCTTTGTGTCTGTTAATATTTGCTTTGTGTATTTATGTACTCCTATGTTGGATGCATAGATATTTACAAGTCTTGTGTCATCTTTTAAAAATATTTTATTTATTATTGTATGATTTAATTATTTAATTTTGGGGGCAGGGTAATTAGCTTTGTCTATTTTTAGAGGAGCTACTAGGGATTGAACCCAGGACCTCATGCATGCTAAGCAAGAACTCTACCACTTGAACTATACCTTCCCCCCATACAATTGTTACATCCTCTTGTTAAATTGATCCCTTTATCATTATGTAATGCTCTTCTTTGTCTCTTTTTACAGTCTTTGTTTTAAATCTATTTTGTCTGATGTAAGTATTGCCACCCCAGCTTTCTTTTTGTTTCCCTTTTCATAGGATATATTTTGCCATTCCTTCACTTTAAGTCTGTGTGTATCTTGATCCAAAGTGAGTCTTTTGTAGACAACATATACATAGATCTTGTTTTTCATATGTTCAGTCACTCTATGTCTTCTGTTTGGAGACTTTAGTCCATCTACATTTAGAGTAATTATTGATAGGTATGCAATTATTGCCATTTTGTTAATTTCTTTCTGGCTGTTGATATTTCTTTAAAACTGCTTCTGCATTAATCTCAATTTGGTTCTGGAACACCCATTTCATATAGTTTAGATTTTCTTGCCTTATCCTCTAAGATGCCTCACTTCTCTTACATATCTTCTTCTCCTTCTCCTCCTACTTCCTCTTCTGTGCTGCACTCAGGATATTGTATTCTGACTTGTCACCCAGAACAGCAGTTCTCTTGTCAGATGTCTCTAATCTACTTTTAATAATATATTTTGGGTTTTTAATTTCAGCTATTCCATTTTTCATTTAAAGACTTTTCCATTCCTTTTGAAATTTGCTGTCACTATATAATTTTCTATTACTTGCAAATATTTTAAAGTTTGTCTTTTATTTGTTTAAACAGAGAAAGCTTATGAGTTTGTAATCTGTATTCAATAATTTTCAACATTTAAATTTTGTTAGTCACTTTATTCTTTTTTTTTTTTTGGAGGGGTGTTTGCTCATTGTTTCCTTTTGAGCTTGGCAATTTTTAAATTGTTATTGCTATTTAATTTCTTTTAAAATTCCTTGTTGGAATTGTAAGATGAATAAGGTAAAATTATCTTCCATTGTGAAGGATTCATATTTAATTCTTTAAGGTGCCTGTGGATATTACCAGTCCAGAGTCATCCTACACCAAAATTTTGGCTTGAGTTCCTGGACCATCCAAGAGGTGCAACCCTGTAACTATATTTACTAGCTTCTGTATTTAATGGTTTGGTATCTTGGGATTTTGCAGTCCCTGAAGAGACTGATCAATCTAGGGTTAGCCAATTCTTAGAAATAGTAAAGGACTCCCTTGCAAGTTTGCCTTTTGTATAAAAACCAACCAATCAATAGGCTGTATTCCAGCCACCTCCTCTATCAGCCTTCACACTCTGGGCCACTATCCAACTGCTCTAATCACCTGAGGATCAGATATCAGTCAACTATGGACACCCCCATACCATACAGCCTGCTGAAATTATTCAAACTAACCAATCTTAACCCTGCCTACTTTGCTTCACCCTTTCCATTTCCCCTTCCAGCAGCAGCCACAATAAAGCTCTTGCCCAGGTTTCACCTTGCTCACTCTGCTCCTTACTGACCCTGGCACTTTCTTGTGTGGCCCCACATTGGCATGGCATGGCATGCCCTCTCCTCTTGGGAGCTGTGAATAACAAACCGTCTTTTCAATGACAATCATCTCCTTATCTGTTGGCCTCACCATATTTGAATAATAACAAAACATACACTTTAAAACAAACCCCGGGCTGCAAATAAATATGATAGCCATGAATCTTTTTTTGCTTCTCTTCTCTCTCCTTTCCATACTGTATCAAATCAACATTGAATATAATGCATTGGGAGTGAGGGAAGGCAGATTCCCTTCAAGTTCACACTTTCTTTGTAGGTGTACTCCAGTTGTTTTCATCCTTGGCTTGCAATTAAAATCACTTGGGGAGGAGGCCTTAAAAAAACACTCATGCTTAGCTCCAAGTCCAGCTCTGTTAAATCAGACACTCTGGTGATGGTCCAAAGATCAACTGTGAGCATTTTTAAGAGCATCCCTGTTGATGTTTATGTACAGAAAATGTTAAGAATAACTAGTTTAGTCTTTCAATATCTAAAGGAGTTCTCCTACTAGACCCTGTCTGTCCTCCTAACACTTTCTACTGACAAAGCTGAAATTTGCCACTTTGACAAGGAAAAATACTTGAGGAGTTCAGCTGTATTTTTTCAGAATAGAGAATAAAGAGTAGACTTGGAATTGGGAAGTCAATGAATTGACAAATGGCACAATCACATTGAGAATCACACAAGGTGTATAGTGATCACATTTAATATATTAACATTGAGCAAGTTTAACACAGTTCCAGGAATACAATAAGTGATTAATATATATTATACTGTTATTATATTTTCTAATATAACATATAGTTTTATGTATAATAAAACCCATTCTAGTTTTATTATCAAATAATGCTGGAATTCTAATTAATGACTCTAGGAGGTGTGAAATAATGGATAATTTTCAGGAGAGATGAGATAGCATCTATTCCCTTTAAGCTGAAAAAAACAAACAATGCACAGTTATTCATTTGCCTCATATAGATTAGGGAGTATTCTGATCAGAAGTTATTTTTTGAAGTGAAAGTTTAAGCCCCTCAAACTGCAGCAAGAATGCTTTACTAGGGCTCTACTATGGGAATTTCAAGCTTGGAATTTTTAATGTTCAAGCAAAACATATTTCTTCATTAATAAAGACACTTTGCCATTGAAGCTTCATCACCTTTTGTGTTGAATGGAACTATGTTGTCATTGCATTAATCTTCAGTGTTCTTGAGAGGCAAGAATATAGAATTATACATCCCTTTATATGGCTTTTATTTCTCATAATTGGTTAATATCATGTTATTAAAACCTAAGTCCTTTACCTTTATTTTTCTTCTTTTCTCCTTTGATATTTTAGTTCATGCATTTTTACATTATTTTTAAATTGAGATATAACTGGCATATAATATTATATTACTTTCAGGTGCACAAAATCATGGATTTGAGATAGGTATATTATATATATATATCATATTTATGTATTTCATACATATGATCACAATAAGTCTAGTTAATATCCATTGCCACAAATAGCTATATATATTTTTTTCCTATGATGAGAACGTTTAATATCTACTCTCTTAGTAACTTTCAAATATGTAATACAGTATTATTAACTATGGTCATCAAGTACATTGCATCCCCATAGACTCTTTGGGTGAGCTCTGGCTTTTGAATTCTGTCCCCTTATCACACACCTTCAAAATTGATGGCACATTCCTTTGTTTGACAACAGCTTCCATGCTCCACTTACCTCATTGAGTTCCCACTTTCCCTTGAAATTTGGCCTAATGATGTCATTCAGTACTAGTTTAACATTTTTATTGCTTTTGAAAAGATACATTTCCTTAATCCAGAAGCTTAAATTATTTTCAGTACAAGGCTTTGTCTGAAAGTATTACTCAGATTCGGTCACTCTATTTCCCAATTCTTAGGCTTCAGTTATTTCCAATTCTCATTGCTCATCCTCTTACCTCTGTTCTCAAACGTACTGTAGCAGAGCATTCCTGGTACCAGTAAGCTTACGTCTATGTCCTGCCTCGAGTGCCTTTCATCTATTCTGTCTCAGGCTTTTCTTTAAACTGTGAAAGGCAGCTCATTTTGCACAAGCACAGCCTGTAAGTTTAGGGGTGTTAAAGACATCTACAAAAACTCTCAATCAATGGGAAATGTGAGTTGTTGGATAAATCTCCACATTGCCCTTCAAAGAGATACTTCTGAAGTCCATTCTATGTAGTTCTTCAGAATATCCATTTTGGGATTGACCTCATTTCCTAGAAGGGGAACCAGTCCTATAACTAGCCTTTCTTGACTTTTCCATTTTCCCTGTCTTACTGTCCCTTTTTGCTATCTACACCTCTCTGGATTCCTGTCATCACTTCCCAAATAAGCCACATACATCCAAATATCTTTTGCTGTGAAATTGTCTCTCTATAGGATCTTAAGATCTTACTACTTCTCCCTTCATTTCAATTAACCTTTAAAGAAACTACATTATAGGTGTTTATGTTAGGAAACATATGATGGCAAAATTATTGTTGCATGCATGGGATATATTTGTATATGTGGATTTCTACTTCACTATAATTGAATTTCTATAAAATCTACATTGAATTTATATTGAATTCAGTAAAACACTTTTCTCAGGGAAAATTCACACATTACTGGATTGATGATGGTTTTGAGTTACCACATGATGGCAGGATCAGCAAGCCATTACACCTTAGGTTTGGCCTTGTGCAGCACCTGTGGGAACTGTGTTGTTCTCTAATCTGTGCTGGGGATGAACAGGCCATGTTGCACAAGTGTAGGCAGAAGTACCCCTGAAAAGTCTTTTATAAACTTCACCAATGCCCCACCCTCTCAGCTCAGCTGAGGTCACCTTGACATGTACCCAGATATCAGGCTTTCTTGCTCACTCACAGAGGCCTGCAAACCTAGGAAGATGCCACACGGCCAAACCAGCCTCTTCCAAACCACTACCACTGACTATATCCCATCATGTTCTGTTTCCCTTTGGCCGCTCTAGGAGTTACTGGCAGTGCTATGTTGTTGGGAGTGAGACAGTTACTTGCATAGACATGTGGATGAATGGCTTGGGGACCCAGGCAGAAACTCACATGGATGATGCTTAGACAGAAGGACAGTACATCAGCACCTCTGATGCAAGACAATAAGGATATTTAGATACTGTTTAACCTTGATGGTTACTTGTATACTCCTCCCACCCTGCCTCTTAATAGCAAGTGGATTTCTACAAGGGCAATTATCACAACTTTAGATGACCTTGGTCTGGGTAAGTATTGGCTTCTACATCAACGTTTGATATCTGTCTTATCCACTTTCTGCCATAGTATTGATATGGTTGCTTTGAAAATACTGGACTTTCCAATAATTTTTGTAATGATAAAAAGCCCTCATATTTGGCACTTTGCACCAAATACTGTAGTCTGCTTTCCCCAAAGCAGGGACACTCTCCTGAAGAACCACCATATAATGTGCAAATGAGGAAGTGATATGCTTTCCACATTATTATTTAATCCATAGGCTCACTTCAACTTTCACCAGTATGCCTAACTGCATGTTTTCTTTTTCTAGAATTGTTACTGAGATTCTCTCATTTTGACAACCTTGATGGGTTTAAAGCATACACGATAATCACTTCATCTGGGAGAACTTTTCTTTATGGCTTTTTTCACTAGGGATCTTTTTAGTGTGTATTACTATCATGCATTGTATCAGTACTACATTCCCGATTATTTTGATTGTGATTAAAAATACATAATATGACACTTAAATCATTTTAAATCATAACATTTAAATCATTTTAAGTACATACTTTTGTGGTATTAGCAGTCTATACATAATTATATAAACAAGCTTAGTAACATGCGTACCTCCTTTAAGCATGGGAGATACCAAGAAACTCGAGTAATTCCCTGAAATGGCCCAAGACATCATTTGAAATACCATCTTCATCTAAAACCAAAAGAAAGGAAGGGTATGTTCATTGTATAGATTTAAATCTTAGCCTTCTCCATTAATAAGATTGTTTTGTTGTTGTTGTTGTTGTTGTTGTTATTGTTGTTGTTTTTGTTTGAGATTTAGTCATTTTTCTATTCCTGGTACAGAGGGGGACACAACGTTTCAAATGGAGATTTCCATTATAAATATAAAATTGCCTCAAAAAGGCAAAATTGACTTGGGTTTCATAGAATCTCATGGTTCCTTTTTAAGAAATCTGTCCATTGTAGTCTTCAAGCTAAAGAGATCTATTTTAGAGTGTAATTTGCCATCCTTCACATGGGTATACCCCAATTTTCTTATGTATTCATGCATGGAAGGATATCCTCATATTTTAAAGATTCTAGGCATTATGAGTAGAGTTGTTGTGCATAATTGCAGGCTAGGTTTTGTTTGGACACTTTCAAAGCAGTTGTCTAAATACTAGAGACACACTGTTGGGTCCTCAGGTGAACTTTGACTAGCTTTGGAAAAAACTGCCAAACTGTCTTTCAAAGTAGCCACACATAGATTCCTCCAGCAGTGAGGGAGAGTTCCTGTTTTTCTTCATTCTCTATCAATCACAGGTAATGTCATTTCTTTGGAGTTTAGTGGTTCTAATATGTGTGCATTTCTATATCATCATTTTAGTTTGTAATTCCTTAATGGTATATGATTTTCTTTGGAAAGGTGTTTGTTAAGATCTTTACTAGTTTTTATTTGGGTTGTTTGTTATAAAATTCTTGATGTAATTTGAGTCCAAATCCTTAATCAGGTATGTGTTGTGTAGATTTATTTTTCTCAGTGTGTGGTTTTTCTTTAGGTTTTCTGAATAAGATTGTAAACAATGTTTAAATTTTTTTTTTAAATTCCATGATACAAATTTTACTTTTGTGGATAGATTTGGGGATTTTTTTTTAAAGTTCATCACTTAGACAAGGTTATGTAGATTTTATTACATGTTTTCCTTTAGAATATTTATAGATGTACATTTTTATAATTGTATGGACAAATTAGAGTACACTTGGTAAACACTGAGTGGTTGCACCTTTCAGTTCCCAGCTGGTCAGAAGGTGGCTCCATGCCCACTCTCTGACCCTTGAGGTGCACGCTTCTCACTGAGGGACTTGGCTCCTCGTGGAGCTAGTGGAGGCTGGGCCTCTTCAGGACCCGTCGTGGTTTCAACTTCAGGACAATGCTCAGGTAAGTACACACAGGCAGGAGCCAGACTTCTTCAGGAACCAACAGGAGGCAACATCATGAGAGTAAAAGATGTGGAAAAAGTGGGCAGAAGCTTTCTCCATGTGGTTACAGCTAATGGTTTCCATTTTCAGAGGATCCAGTAGAGAAGGGGCTTTATATGGGAACTTGTGGAGTTTACTCTTAATTTTGTGTGTGATGTTGACAGTGTCTAGTGTCATTTTGGGGGGATATGGTTTCCGGTGTTCTTGGCACCATTTATTGAGGATACTGTCTTTCCCCATTGTGTGTCCTTAGCTCTTTTGTCGTGAATTAACTGACAACATAAACTGGGTTTATTCCTGTGCTCTCTATTCTATCACTCTGGTTCATGTGCCTGTTTTTGTGCCACTACCACACTGCTTAGGTGACTGTAGCTTCATCATGTACTGTGAAGTCAGTGAGAAAGATGCCTCTAGCTGTTTTCTCCTTTCTTAGGATCATTTAGGTTATTCTGGGTTCTTTGTTCTACACAAATGCTAGGATTTCTTGGTTTTTGTGTCCATGAAAAAAAAATCTATTTGAATTTGATAGAGTTTGCAATTAATGTGTACACTGCTTTGGCTTGATGAATGTTATACCAATGTTCTTCAAATGTATGAGCACAAATTTTGTGGATGTGTGTCCTGTATCAATTTCTTTATCAGTGTTTTACAAGTTTCCATGTGCAGGCCTTTCACATCCTTTATAATTTATTTCTAGACATTTTGGTTATTTTTTGGTACAATTGTGAAATAAGGTTGTTTTAGTAATTTATATTTCTGGAACTTCTTTATTAGCATATAGAAAGTCAACTCATTTTTCTTTTTTAAACATTTTTATTGCTTTATAATCATTTTACAATGTTGTGTCAAATTCCAGTGAAGAGCACAATTTTTCAGTTATACATGTACATATATATATATATATATATATATATATATATTCATTGTCAAATTTTTCTCTCTGTGAGCTACCATAAGATCTTGTATTTATTTCCCTGTGCTATACAGTATAATCTTTATCTATTCTACAATTTTGAAATCCCAGTCTATCCCTTCCCACCCTCCGCCCCCTTGGCAACCACAAGTTTGTATTCTATGTGTATGTGTCTATTTCTGATTTGTATTTATGCTTTTTGTTTGTTTGTTTGTTTGTTTGTTTGTTTGTTTGTTTTAGGTTCCACATATAAGTGATCTCATATGGTATTTTTCTTTCTCTTTCTGGCTTACTCCACTTAGAATGACATTCTCCAGGAGCATCCATGTTGCTGCAAATGACATTATTTTGTCAATTTATATGGCTGAATAGTATTCAATTGTATAAATATACCACTTCTTATTTATCCGGTCATCTGTTGATGGACATTTAGGCTGTTTCCATGTCTTGGCTACTGTAAATATTGCTGCTATAAACATTGGGACACAAGTGTCTTTTTGAAGTAGGGTTACTTCTGGATAGAGGCCCAGGAGTGGGATTCCTGGGTCATATGGTAAGTCTATTCCTAGTCTTTTGAGGAATCTCCATACTGTTTTCCACAGTGGCTGCACCAAACTGCATTCCCACCAACAGTGTAGGAGAGTTCCCTTTTCTCCACAGCCTCTCCAGCATTTGTCATTTGTGGATTTTTGAATGATGGCCATTCTGACTGGTGTGAAGTGATACCTCATTGTAGTTTTGATTTGCATTTCTCTGATAATTAGTGATATTGTGTATATTTTAACAACTGATTTTTCTGTATTGATATTTTATCATACAACTTTTCTAAACTCATTTATTTTATCAGTTTTTTTTTTGGTGGTTTCTCTCTTTACCAGCATCTTCAGTGTACCCCCAAAAGGAGCAGTCATAATCATAATGATCAGATATAAAAATGTCAGGTCTAAGTGTAAACTATTGGATGGTAAGTCAAGGGCCAACTTGAGTACAAAATAATATATACAAAGCTGTTAAGAAATACCAAAGGAGAACATAGTTGTAAATTAAGAAGGGTGACAAATACAATCAGGACATGAAGCAGGCACACTCATCCCATCACCCTACTCAAATAGTGATAACTTTTTATAGCCCATTAGCAAGTACAAGTCATTAAAGAGGAGGTGATTCATGACAAGGTCAGCACACCAGAGAGTGTGCTTTGATGCATTAAAGTGTAGTTGAAAGAAAAGCACCTGGTTTACACCCAGTAGATCCCATACTTCATGAAAAATTTGAACTAAAGCCAGCCCAGGCTTCCTACCATATTCAACTATCATAAGTAAACTAGAGATTTGTTTAACACTTAATATATTGAAGATAGAAAATTAAATCTAGTAGTATAAAGTACCATTAGGGAAAGATGAAATAAGTTAAATACCTTGAAACCAGATGATGTATTTATGAACAGTTTACTGGAACAAATTCATCTATATGGTATAATAGAAGATTTATGAGTAGAGGTAATAAGCCCAACAAGTCTGATGATAGCAGGTTGTTCATAAAAGAATTTTAGTTCAATTTTAATTATTAATTAAAAACAAAACTGTTAATATAATTTAATGTAATTTTAAAAGGTACAGGTTTGTAGATGCAGGATATAAACTTCTCTAGAGAATAAGCATAAACAATGCTGTAGTTTGCTTAAAAGAAGCCATCAATTAAGAAAGTATTCAAGGTTAAGAACACATTCATCTCAATATCAATAGCAAAAGAATAAACCTCATAATTTAATACTGGACTAATCTATTAATTAGTAAAAGCAATACTATTCATATTGGTAGCAAGAAATATTTATCCTTGCATAAGCTTATATCAGGATGAATCACTTACTGATGGTTAACAGTAAAATAAACCCTAAGCAATACTTAATTATAACAAACTGTTAGTCCAACACAGGTTTGCATTTAAGGAATGACTTTCTAAAAGGAAAAGGAACTTGGTAATCACATGTCCTGCATGTTTACCAGGAAGGTTACCTCTAGCACTTCTAATCTTAGAGGCACTGCCTAACAAAGGACATATTTAATGGCCATGGTTTCCTGACACTGCAAATGTAGCATAATCACTTGTTTTCTAAATAAGCAGTTAGGAGAATGGCACAAGGTTTTTACTATCTCTTTTCATCAGTGAAATTGACCTTCCCAATAAGAGGTGGGAGCCGTATAAAATGAGAAGATCCTTTGGTGCTTTATGTGTTTAATCTATAAAATAAATAATTGAATCTTAAGGGATAGCATAGCTTTTAATGGGTTAATAATTATGGTTGTGGTGGCCCCAATGAATATAACAAGCTCCAAGTGATTAAAATTTAGACCAGCTTTTCAAAATGCTGTAGCATGTATTGATCCAATACATTGATTAACAGAAAAAAGTACTCTAAGAATAATAGCTCAATTCAAATTTAGAATTCATTTCAGCAATAGGTTTTATACCCTCAGAATTGTATCAGAAGATCCCAGTGTTGTAACTGCTGAAAACATTTCATTTAATGATTAAAGTTCTGTGAGATATGAGTTCAGACTGGAATGATCCCAGTAAGTTTGTATCTATTATACACTTGTCCCAGTATGAGAGGACAAAAGAATTAAGGGTCACTTTATAAAAGCACCATCAAATTAATTGATGATACAGTAAAACTTTAATAATTTATACATACCCTAGTGTAGAACATGGTTTGCTACAGTAGCAGAACACAGCAATTGCATCAAACATAAATCTTTATTTCCTTAAGGTTAAGCCCTCTTCCTAAGAACAGATTTACAATCTGCATTCTTTTACTAAGTATTACAGGTTTGCTCACTGTGTCATTATTCACATTAATTAAAGGGAATTCCTAGGTTCTGGAAATTTAGAGAGGCCCAAATATCATCAATTTATGTATATTATTGCACCAATGCTGGACTTAACCATGGCTTTCACATTAGCAGTCCTCTTAACATAACATATTCACTATCCACTGATGTAAACTTAGGCACCCTTCTTATACTGGCTGTATGAAGCCTAGCTTCTTATTCCATGCTCTGATCTGGATGAGTTCAATATTAAAAATACACACTAATCAGAGCTTTATAGGCAAAAGCACAATCTCAAATAAAGTAAACTAGCAATTATTGGTTTATTATTCCCACTGATAAATGGATCATTTATACTCTCATTTATTAAAGAAGAATACCTATGATTAATTTTCCCCTCCCAACCCCTAGCCATATATTTTTTTATATTTACCTCTACTGTAGCAGAAATCAACAGAACCCCATTTTGATTTAACAGGAGAATCAAAACTTGTATATACCTTCCATGTAGAATATGTAGCAGGTCTATATTCTCTGATCTTTATAGCTGAATATGTCAGTATCACTATAATAAATGGTTTCAAAATTATTCTATTTTTAAGGGCATTTCAAAATCCCTAGATAACAGAATTATATACAGCCAAATTACATACAGCCAATGTTATTATTCAAACATGCATCCTAACAATATCCTTTCTATGAATTTGAATATCCTACACACAATTTTGAGATGATCATCTTATACATCTCTTATTTTTTAACATTTTTATTGAGTTATAGTCATTTTACAATGTTGTGTCAAATTCCAGTGTAGAGCATAATTTTTTAGTTATACATGAACATATATATATATATATATATATATTCATTGTTACATTATTTTCCCTGTGAGCTACCACAAGATCTTGTATATATTTCCCTGTGCTATACAGTACAATCTTGTTTATCTATGCTGCATATGCCTGTCAGTATCTACAAATTTTGAACTCCCAGTTTATCCCTTCCCACCCCTCTCCCCCTTGGCAACCACAAGTTTGTATTCTATGTCTATGAGTCTATTTCTGTTTTGGATATATGTTCTCTTTTTAGATTTCTTTTTTATACATCACTTATTTATGAAAAAAATTAACACAAAGTCTAGCTCTATGTATATGTTTCAGTACCTGTCAGTGCATCAGGCATCCCACTACAAAAATATAAGAAGTATGTCTGACCAAAGAGTTTTTGTTTGTTTGTTTTGCTTTGCTTTTAGGGGGGAAGTAAGTAGGTTTATTTATGTATGTTTAAATTATTATTATTATTATTATTATTATTATTATTATTATTATTATTATTATTATTATTAATTAAAATATTATTATTATTTAAATTATTATTATTATTATTATTATTATTTATTATTATCATCATCATCATCTAAGCATACAAACTATCACTGAGCTATACCCTCCCCCAAAAGAGCTCTTTTAAAATAGTAAATAAAAGAGGTTTAATCAGTTCCTAGAATCATAGGAATTGATCCTACCCCTAAGAATTTTAAAATGTTCATGCTACCACATTATACCACATTCTATGGTGAATATAGTCTGTTAAATAAACTATCAGGCACATACCCTAAGAGTATTGTTTTATATCTTTAGTATACTAGTAAACCCTATTTTTACTGTCATTCTACTGACCATTATCTCAGGAATCATTATTTTAATAAAAAGCTCACATGGTACTAGTATTTCCATTCTAAAAGAAAATTAAATGCACAAGTTATAGAAGCATCCAACAAGTATTTTCTAACAAAAAACACCACATCAATACTATTTACATTGGATATTATTATTAATCTAGTATACTCCAGTCAATGAACAAGTACAAAATTATTTAATCTAAGAGCATCCACCATTTTAACAATAGCCCTAGACATAAAATTGAACTTCCCCCATTTCTTTTCTTAGTGATTGAATTTATACAAGGCATATGTCATACAATACAGCCAATCTTATTAATGTGACAAATGTACACCCCTATGTGTTACACCAAATCTCACTGCCCACTAAACATACTATTCATCAAAGCTGTATTATGAAGTATCATCAGCAGCTGAGACAGACTAACAAAACTCACTACAAAATTTATAGCCTGCTCATCAACTGTCTATATAAGATGAATAAAAGCTATTACAATGTGTAATCCAATCATGACAACCCTAAATGCACTAATTTGTATCAAAAACACTGTCAACTTACTATTTATGCCCTGTGCATGGACTGCAACAGTATCATTATCACACACATAAAATAAAACTCTTCTGATCACAATTTTTATCCCCATCATCATATTGTCTTAGGTGGTCTGCCACCAGTATAAGGGTTTTTCCTCAAATGAGTAATAACTCAAGATATAACAAATTTCATTAACATCAACCTACAAACATTAATAGTCCTTGCAGCATTATTCAACATATATTTGTACTTCTGGCTAAAATCCTCCATATCACTACCTATATTTTTATCAATAAATTATAAAAAAAAATGAGATTTTAAACATAGAAATCAACACTCTGATTATTACTAATCCTAACAGTCACAGGATTACTGCCCTTAATATCAACTGTATCAGTGCTTAAGTATGGATTCAGGTTGTACACACCAACAGTTTTCAAATGTTTAAGGAAGTACAATTTCATTTCTGAAAATACGGATTACAAGAGTTTGTACTACATCAATTGAAGCCAATCAAACACTTTAATTAAGGTAAATACTTAGTAGATTGGTGGGCTTCCACTACAGGAAGTTTCAGTCAGCAGATAAATCTTGTAGTAAACTGGCTTCAGTCTATTTCTCTCTAGATTGCTTTGGGCACTCCTTCCATGTTTAGTTTTGTTATCAACATGGGATGTCTTCTTTTTTTAAGGTTTTATTTTATTTCTTTTGGTAATGTCTTTTCCATTTCAATTTACTAGACTTACACCTTGATAAAATTGATTCTTAAGTATTCTAGTAATATTGATATTATGTAAAATATAATTCTGTTAAATTATTCTTGACATTATTCATTGTTACTGTGTACAAGAAAGAAATTCTGATACATTGACAATTTGTATTTTCTACTTGCTGAAGTATTTGAGTCGCTTACAGCTTAAAAGTTGAGCTACTCAGTGAATTGTACATGATTTCAAGATTTATATATATATATGATGATGTCATCTGATTGGTGAATAGATTTGTTTTTAGTGTAACAATTTTATTTGTTGATACTCTTACTGTCTTTCACCCTGGCTTTTTGTGGAAGTTCCAGGAAAATAGTGAATAAAAGTGTT